>NC_052051.1:158151756-158284256 GCF_903992535.2 Arvicola amphibius
CTGCTATCTGCTAAATAACCATTTCTGCTTTAATGTATATATAGTCCGTTCCCCAACAAGAGGGGACTTTAATGTATATATGGTCCGTTCCCCAACAAGAGGAGACTTTAATGTATAGATGGTCCGTTCCCCAACAAGAGGGGACTTTAATGTATAGATGGTCCATTCCCCAACAAGAGGGGACTTTAATGTATATATAGTCCGTTCCCCAACAGGAGGGGACAAGGGACTTTATGAAAGTAACAGACTGAGTTCCTTCATTTAGGACCTGCATCTTTATTATTTGAGTTTCTAATATGTTTAGGTAATATTCACTCTTATAGAAGAAGACGCTATATTTTAGTCTAAAAACTATCTAAAAATTAGTAGAAAAAATGATATTATATATTAGTGGCATGGGTAGTTTATTTGAAAAAAATCTAAAATGGATAAAATGCTTTTTTCTTTAATGCACAATGGGCATCAGATTTTAAATATAAACAGACTTTTTCAATTTAGGTGACTATCATCATTTATCCTTCTACCTTAAAATCGTTTGCAGGTAAGTGGATGCACTTGTGATTTTAACTTTTCTGTGATAAAATATGAAACAAATACAAGTTAGTATGAAGACTTTTTTGTTGCAACAGGTTACATGTGATTTAAGCACCCCCAAAACTCTACATATGGAATCACTGCGCATCTCAAGTTGGGGACCTCCCCCCATAATGCTAGCCTTAGAGTTGTGTATCACAATGCTTTACCTAAGTCTCCCTTGTGCTTTGAAAAATTTCATTTTACTGCTTTCTCCAAAGTTCTAACTTGCCTTAAAATAATGATGGCTACGTCGGGAGAAACCCTTCAGTGGTTAAGAGCACTGGTTTTTCTCTCAGAGAATAACTCAAGTTCAATTAGAAGCACTTACATGGTAGCTCACAGCAATCTGGAATTCCAGTTCCAGCGGATCTGACACCCTCTTCCGGCATCTACGAACATCGGAAATAAAAGTGATGCACAGATATACATTCAGGCCAAACACCCACTATACATAATTGCTTTGATTTAAAAACAATTAAGATTAGTAATTATTTGAAATGCCTGCCATATATATCATTGTATTGCATTAATATAATATCAACTGACCCATGAAAACAGGAGAATAGGTCATTTTGGAAAAGAAAGGCACTATGGGATGACGAAATTCCAACAGATTTTCTATATTATGTTGGCTATTTTCAAACATACTTTCATTTACTGATTTCCCCACAATCTAGAAATTGAAGGGAAAAACAGGAATCAAAGATTTGGTTCATTCTGAATGTAGGATTGCAAACCATGAGAACATTTCAGGTAGTAAGGAAAATATTAAGTACATCCATGTATAATTTTGAGATACCAAAAGTAAACAAGATGCTTTAGGTATTGATGTTGATTTTATTTTGAGATTGGGATTAATACCACTACAAACCCACACTCAAATTAATGATTTGGCTCATTTTACTTCACATGGACTCAATTAACTTATTCTATGGTTGTCTATCTGAAAATTCTCTTAAGAAACAATGGATAGTAGAGAGATGTTGAATACGTAAGTGAGACAAAACAAAAACCATCAAAATCCACCATCAGTACCATAAACCACAGAAGAGTAAGGAAAGGAAACCGTTATCTTCCAATAGGATTGGGTTCATCCATACTATAACGACCACGTTTCCCATTGGGTTGCCTACCCTACAAGCATTTTCCCCCCAATTTTGGCTCCTTTTCCGTAGTATAAACTGTTCCAGTATGCCTAATATCTCTCCTCTGTCTCTTGAATGCAAGGATGACAGGCATGTCCCACCATACTGTCAAGATAAAAACCAGAGCTCTCCTTTAAAGAGAATATGAGACGATTTATTCTGGAGCCATTTTCAGTGACCATAGTCCAGGAACACAGATTTAGGATACCCCAAATTCCATTTCACTGTGGAAGCAATTTCAATTTCATGAAAAATTTAAGTTTTACTTAACAAAGAAGTTCATAAATCAAGGCAAGTTTGCAGTATACTGGTAGGTCATCAGAGAGGTGGTTACTGCAAGTTGGTGGAAGTTTTCCTGTAGGGCTCAGACGTTCTTTGATGACATTGCTGTATTTTTGAATTGGTGGAAGTTAGTGGATCTGTTAATAGAGTCAAAGGTTTTTATCTATTAGTCACGGGATGTTAGTTCTGACACAGAGGTGGACAAGGATTGGCTGTTTCGGGGATAAAGCTAGCACAGAACAAGTTAATTAACCTCTGAACCCATGGCATTCCCATCTCCCCAGAGTACTGCAACTCCAGTCAGCCAATCAGTCTGCAGACACAGCCTCTTTTTAGGACTGCTCATTTAAAACCTGGCTCCACAAAGAAACGTCTGGGCGGGAAGAAATGCTGAGGAAGCATGGGGATTCTGGGTCACCTCTCTGTCACTCCCTAGCTTACAGTGTTTAAAAGTATGTGGAAAAAATATTGTTTTGTAAAAATATCTTATGGCCACAGGAGGACACTGTGGTTGCAAATATGAATTCCTGATAACAGACTTCCATGAAAAGTAGTATAGACTAGATTTTAATATTGAATTCTTTTTCATATTAGCACTCACTGGACACTTCCGTTATTTATTTGTGGTCCCTGTATTCAGATCTGAGGTTATGTTTATCTGAACACATTACATCCCTTGCATATCCTGCATTTCAAGTTTTCTTCCTGCAGTCCAAGCTATAATACACTATACACTATAAGCAGAGCTAGCATAAAATGAAATACATACTCGGATGAACGAATATAGAAAGTAACGTGTAAAAACTTTTGTACAGTAACTATTTGGATTAGTTAATAATTATTTATTAATTATTGACATCTTATCTATATTTTAGGGTCCATATCATACCACATGTTATGGGGGTTCTTTTATATCACACACAAAGAATAATTATATTTAAATGAATTAAATTTAATGCAAGCTGAATATAAAAGGCTGAGAGGGAAATCAGGAATATTAAATACACTGAGACATATTTGGACTGATTTACATGACTGAGTCAAGGTTTTTTTTTTTTTTCTGAGCAGCTACTGCATGCAGAACATCATTAAAACTCACATATTCTGTGTTGGAAGGAATTTCTAGCTGGTCAAAGTTACAGACTATCATGGCCTGGCAGCTTTTTCCAAAAACTCAACAACATGGAAACTCACCCCCCCACCCCCATTTACACGGCGAAATTTCCTGTTTTCCACCTACCCTTATCTGGAGAACGTCCCTGGACCTGGAGGAAAGACCTTTTCCAAAAGCTGTCTCTATGCCAGATGCCTGATTCATCTTTCATGTGACCCTCTGCACAGGTTCCTGCTAAGAAAACTTGTGCTAGGAGCTCTGCTTTAGGACCCCATTGCCACATATGAAGCCCAGTGATAGAAATGAGCCACTTAATGCAAATTAGGGTAGTTTCTGACATTCCTAGGAGATTCAAGCTCACAGCTACCTCTCTGAATCTCTGGCTCTTCCAATCTTTCAGTCCCTCTTTTTTGATGATCCCTAATCTTTAGGTTTAGATATTGTGTTATAGATGATCCCACTGAAATGGATTGCCACAGTCTGCATTTTGACTAGCTGTGGTTTTTTGTAATGGTCTCTTCTTGTTGCAAAGAGAAACTTTGGTGAAGCAGGGTGAAGGCTCCACTTCTCTGTGATTGTAAGGAGAAATATATAGAATATAGTTAGAAATTACGCTGGTTTAGTGAAGTAGTTGCTGTAGGTTATCTTCTAGACCCATGACTGCACTGGGGCATATGGGAGATTTATGATCAGCTTCTTGGGAATTCTCTACACTGATTTTCAGAATGACTTCAACAATTCCAATCCCACCAACAGTGAGTAAGGCTTCCATTAAGCCATATCCACTCCTGCATTTGTTGTCTGGTGTTTTCTTGAATTTTTGAAAAAAGTACTCCTTGACTTAAAAACAAATGAATGCATTAATAGTAGGCAATTTCAATATCCAAAACTCAGGATATCTGAAAAGAGAGAGAGAGATGGGAGAAAGGGAGCTGGAGATAAACACCAGAATAAAGTGACATACATTAAATAGATTTAACAGATACTTATAGACTATGCTAAAGAAACAGTAAAGGCTGGGCAGTGGTCGCGCATGCCTTTAATCCCAACACTTGGCAGAGGCAGGCAGGCGGATCTCTGTGAGTCTGAGGCCAGCCTGGTCTACAATAGCTAGTTCAGGACAGGCTCCAAAAGCTACAGAGAAACTGTGTCTCGAAAAACCAAAAAAAAAAAGAAAGAAAGAAAGAAAGGAAGGAAAGAAAGAAGGAAGGAATAACCAAGGAAGAAAGGAAGGAAGGAGGGAAAAAAGAAAGAGAAAGAGAGAGAGAGAGAGAGAGAGAGAGAGAGAGAGAGAAGAAGAGAAGAAGAAGGAAGAAAGAAGAAAGAAAGAGAAGAAAAGAAAAAAGAAAGAAAGATAAGACAAGAAAGAAAGAAAGAAACAGACTAAAGAACACATCCTATTCAGCAGCAGAAGAGAAGAACCTCTAAACAGACAATATCCTGGGACATTTAAAACACGTCTTTGCAAATTCAAGAAGACTGGAATGACTCAGTGTATTCTTTGCAACCACAAGACTATAAAACTTAAAACTGGCAGCAGGCAAATCTCTTAAAGGCAGGACATCATGGAGATTAAACAGTTCTTCACATAATGATGAAAGGGTAGTAGAAGAAATTAAGAAAGAAATAAAAATTTCATGAAAATAAAAACACAACACAATACAACAAAAATGTCAGTGACACACTGAAAACAGAAACAAGAGGGAAATTTAGAGCTCTAAATGCCTACCTTAAAAAATTAGAAGTAGGACAAATAAATGACTGAAAGATGCAACTCAGTAATTTTGAAAACCAAGAGTAAATTAAATCCAAAACGAGTCAATATCAACAAATAATAAAAATCAGAACAGAAATCAATGAAATAAACACAAAATAAAACAAAACCAAAAACCCAAAAATCAATAAATCTAAGATTTGGTTATAGAAGGTAAATGAGACTGAAAATGACACAGACCTTTGACCTAATTAACCAAAAGAATAAATGGCTGTGTCCTATAAATCCAAGCATGTTGTTAAAATAAAAATTCTTTCTGTCTCATGTCAGGAGGCATGGTATGGGACTGATGCACACCGTGCCCCCGGTGTCTGCGTTCGGTGCGCTATTACCCAGTTACCAAGCTTCGGGCAAGGGGCTGGAGGTTAAAATACACAGACACACACAGACAGAGAGACAGCAACATGGGTCATCCTTGAATTCCCCAAGAATGCCCCCTTTATTGTGTTCAGAGGCAGATTATATAGATATAGCCACGCCCCAGCCAAACCCACCAGAAACCACCCTCCTGCCATCAGGAACGCCTGAAGGTCTCGTGCTCAGAGCAGCTGTAGGCACTCAGATCAGGGGATTACAAGAAATTCAGGATCTGGGGGTCTCACTGCTCCCAACATCTCCCCCCTAAATTTTTTATAAAACAGTGTCCGATCTTAAGTATTCGAGAGTATGAGGGGTCAGTATCTCCAGGTAACATGTACTTTGGGCACTGCTGTGGCATCCGCCAGGCTAGGCACCAACTGGGCTGAGGCAATGTGCCTTCCACCACAGCCACCTAGCAAAGCTCTGCTCCAGCTGCCTTCTAGCCCCAGCTGCATTCATTCTGGGTCCAAACTGGCGCATGGAGTGGAGCGGAACTCAGGGAAGCAGGCTTGCTGCTCTGCAACCACTGAAGGGGCCACACTTAGGGAATTTGGGCGTTGTCAATCTGGCTACTTCCTGCTGAGTTGGGACACCGCATTCTTGGGAGTATTTACTACAATTTACTGCCATTTTCCAGTAGTGCTCAGATGCAGGTCGTGGTAGTGCTGCACTTCTGCACCCTGAGAGCCTAGAGTGGGCCTAGCGTTCTTGCCTCATGGGTCCTCGAGGCAGGTCCTGGTGTTTGCATGCATCGCAGCCCCTCAGCGCCCATGGCCTGGAGCAGCGCCCATGGCCTGGAGCCGCTTGGCCTTGGAGCCACCACCGCTCACACTCCATTGCAACATTTCAGGAGGTCTTGGGGATTCAAACCACATGAATCTCGAGTAAATCCTCAGGTTCTCATCGTCTATGGAGACAAAAACAGAACCTCTTTTCCAAAACATCAAAATCTTAAGCCCATATTTTAAAGTCAAGATACCTTTCTTAGCAGTTGCTAGAATCAAATGTCTTTCTCCAGTACAGAACACAAAAGACAACACAATCAACATATCATACATCTGTACACATTTATTTTTTAAGCTATATACATTCTTTCTATCTTTTCCCAATACATACATCCCCTCCGTCTGGGGACAAGCCTGTTCGTTTACCCCTCTTTCTCGGTTGGAGTTCCACTTGCTGCCAAACCGAGCCAAAGGACATCAGGATTAACCATATACCCCAATCCACCCTCACCTTCTGAGGGCGACCTCTCAGCGTTCCCTAGTTCCCAATATCTTGGCTGGGACCTCCAATTTCCATGCACCGCGCCCCCGTGTCTGCATTCGGTGCACTTTTACCCAGTTACTGAGCTTCCGGCAAGGGGCTGGAGGTTAAAAAACACAGACAGAGAGACAGAGACATGAGCCATCCTTGAATTCCCCAAGAATGCCCCCTTTATTGTGTTCAGGGGCAGATTATATAGATATAGCCATGCCCCAGCCATACCCACCAGAAACCACTCTCCTGCCATCAGGAACTCCTGAAGGTCTCGTGCTCAGAGCAGCTATAGGCACTCAGATCAGGGGATTACAAGAAATTCAGGATCTGGGGGTCTCACTGGGACAGAAAGAAGAAAGTATTTAGAAAAAAATAACTTTTCTTCATGCCTATTTTTGTCTCTATTATACCTTTCAATAAATATATGCCTGTATAAATGATGTTTAAGCTTTCCAATGAACAATGAACTTTCCTGCAGTAATCTTTAAAGTTTCCAGGAAGAAGATGGGGTCCCACAACAACTCCAGCTGGTTGAGATAACATTATGATGCTGATAGCACTACTTTAAGACCTGTTTTGGGTGTCAGATGCTTAAGATGGTTCCAACTTGGTTAGTTGAAATGGTGCACAATGTTACAAAGTTCTGGCCAGTACTCCAAACAGGAACCTCAGAAAAACTCCATCGAATATTCAGAGACTATTGGCAATTATACCAGACAGTAATCATGGAACTTAACCATCAGTTTACATTCACAGGATCCCATATAAAGAACATTGCCCCCATGACAGCTGAAAGCAATTCTAGAAGATGACATCCCTTCTCCCAACAAAGTTTGGCCTCGGGGTTAGGGACATCATTTAGGGGTTTATTATAATTGTTATAGGGTTTGGGATTGGAAAGGGAAATTATGTAGGTTCAGGGATCTCTTTTAAAAAAAGGAAATTAGATGGAATAATAGATTAGTCACACTAATTATAGATTACTCACACTAATAATAATAGTGAGTAATAGCATGAATACTTATGAGCTATTATTTATAGACAACTTACATTGGTATAGATTCTTGTATATTTGTATATATACAAACTTAATTATATTGAATATGTACCTATTTTTGTCTACAATATTTGTATATCTAGGCAAAGTTATTTTGTCATATTGTAAACATGCATGCTTCTCCCTCTGCTTAAGACATTTGCATATTGATACAATTTTAGGATATATTTACCATATTGCAATATACATTTCTACCTGTGATAAAGATACTTTCACAATGTTTACATTTTGATGTCATTGTCCTTATTTGTTGTACAGTTGTTCAAAGATTGTTTAATATTCTAATATGAAATCTTAGTCTTTAAAATATATAGGTATTAAGAATTATAGGTCAGTAGTCATCCATGTTTGTCATACTTAGATTAATCAGGTTGTTTAGATACATAGAGATTGTATTCTGCATAGATAGGTAATTTTCTACCACTTCTAAGAGCTGTAGAATATGGCATTTAAATAACTTAGGGTTCTGTTGACTTGACACATGATTGTTCTTGACAGCACCGATCTATTCCCAAGAGAATTTTGAGCACAGAAGACACTTCACTTGGAGCTTGTTTTCTTCTTGGCAAAACTGGCCTTTGAGCATGGAATTGCCCATGCATCAACCACTAACAAAATGCATGTTGTCCAGATAGGACAAGCAGGATTCAAGAAAAAAGACTGTCAAATCTTTCCAAGACAGGGTAAGATGGTTTTGAAAATTTTCCTGCCTCTGAAAATGGTCTGTCAGTTACTCTAGGCCTTAACTGAAGTTGGTTGCTCTAATTTTGTAAATGAGACTTTGGTGATTGCCCACGTAGCCAGTTGTCTCTGTCATTTGTTGCACATTTTGGAAGTTGTTTGATTGTACTTCCTGCTTACTCAAGTAATACTATTTTTCCTTTTTGGGTCTTCAATGGGGTTGAATACTACATAGTTGTAGTTACTTTCCTCTCATGACTTGGCCAAATTATTTATAATACAAGTTATTGTAATACAAGACTTAACTCCTGAGGATAGAATAATTATTGAAACATTTATCACATGTTTCTTGCTTGGTATTTTTTATGCTGGTTATAATTCTATTTTTTATACTTTATATTTGTTCTTATTGTATATAATTTTGTATTAGGCTTAGACTCTCATATTTATACAAAAGGGATGTGCTATATGAATTCTACAACCAGTAGCCTTTAAGTTACCCGCCCACTTGTGCATGGCCTCTTATACTATAAATGCCAATGTAAAGCACACGTTCCTTCTCTCTTCCAGCTGCGGGATTCGGTTGCTGTTTCCTATTTGAGCAGAGGACTGTGATCTGTGAGTTTACCCCTAAATAAATAGCCCTTTTGTTATACTGATTTCTAAGCTAGTGTGGGATTTCTGTTTGGCGTCTGTCTTTTCAGAGCAAACAAGAGATGAACATGTCATGTTAATAAAGACTGCCATGTGGCAGAGCATAAATAAGGATTATGAGTTAACTTAAAATGTAAGAGCTAGGTAGTAATAAACCTGAGTTATTGGCCAAACATTCATAATTACTATAAGCCTCAGTGTGTTTATTTGAGAGTAACTACATGACCAGAAATCTCAGCTTACAACCTTCTCTTAATACCTTTACACTCTGGCCCCCCTTGTTCTTCTAATCAATTTCCTTTTGCTTTCATTTTACATACACAGATATAATTTTCTTTACCTATAAAAGATCAAAGAACCACAAATGAGATTAAATGTGTGATACTTGTCTAAGAGAGCCTGGCTTAATTGACGTCTTTCCTTTTCTGGCAACACACAACTGTGGTAAAGTACAAGAGTTTCTTCAGTTTCGTAAGGCCTGAACTGAACATTCTCACAATGTATAGATTGTGTAAAGAACCCTCTGATGGACTAAAGAAAAAAATCTCTGTGTGGTTAAAGTAAAGCTGTAATTAAGCTACTGCCTCTTCTTTTTCTGGTGACTGCCTGGACTTCACTTCTTACATAGATACTGAGGATGTTAGCATGTACAGTCTTAATGGAGGGTGTGATCTTTAAGAAAATAGCATGGGTAACAATGTGATAAACAAGTAGAAACAAAGACGAAATTGAACAATCATGGTGTTCGCCTCCGTAAAGACATTTAACTGTACCTATCACCATGGTTGAAGAATGTTATCCCATTCATCATTTGAAATAAAAGCTTTGTTTATCCATTTTTGGACTTCAACTTAAAAACTATTTTCAAATCATCTATTCTTCTAGATCCAAAGTTATGGGTAGAAAGTAGGTGAGGCAAGACATTTCTTTCCAGGAAAAAAAATAAATGCTCTGTCATCCATGATTCGTATCAATAACTTTGAAGAAATTACCCCTCATAGTGTGAAAAACGGGTTTGTTGATTTAACTGTGGCACAGTGGTTGTGCCTTAATCTACTGCTATTTCAGACAGCATTGGCAACTTCACATTTACCAGCCTGCTTCTCTGGCAGCTGGCCAGCAGCTCAGGCCACAGCGTGGTGGGAATCCTGTTCCTGCAGGCATGGATGCTATCGCTGTTATTAAAGTAGCTTTAACTAAATCTCTATTGTTCTCTTTATAAATAAGATTCGAGAGTCAGAGTCTGGGGTGAAAACCTGCTAGCTCAGAGAGACTGAGTATCACCTACTTAATCTTTTCTACTTGTTGGCATCTGGGAAAGAGCCAGTTCTTCTGCTCTGTTAAAACAAAAGGAGATAGACCACTCAAAATCCCTCCCTATTACTTCCAAGGCCTGCCTCTCTCTCTCTCTCTCTCTCTCTCTCTCTCTCTCTCTCTCTCTCTCTCTCTCTCTCTCTCTCTCTCTCTCTGATACACCCTGATGCTCTGTGATTACTTTCTGTCAATAGTTGCTAACTCAGCCCCCTGACCCAAGGTTAATTTTATTTAATTAATGCAAAAGCAAACTCTGGGATCACTCACGGCTTGATTACATGTATCTCTTCATACAAATATTGAAAGTAGTTAACAAAATGTAAGCACTAAATTCAATTGATGTTCTCATGATTCATCATCTAAGTTTTGTGTGCAAACACTACTCTTGACTGTTTATATGTAGTAATGTTAAAGGCAGCTCTAAAGTAAGCACGCACTGAGGTTATCGGTGGGATGATGTGATAGGCGAAAAAAAGACAGAACTTTCGGTAAGTCTAAATTTTATTCAGAAAGGAGAAATTGAGCATGGTGGAACTTATCAGCCTTAGGTCATTGTTCTCTTAAATACAAATGTAATTGTTTGCAGACTGCTAACTCAAGCTGCCTCTTTACTACACAGCATGATGCCTAGTTCAGTTCTCTGAAAGTGTGAACTATGCATTCTTAGTGGATTCCATGCAAACATTGGCAGCTCTCTTGCTACTGTAGTAATTAGAATGGATTTGGCATGAGTTAGGACTGTCAGGATTTATGAGGGAAGAATTTTTGCAAATGATGGGCCTGAGATTCTAATTCCAATTCTTCTTACCCTGAATCTGCATAAGCCCTTGAGACATGTCATTTTTCCAATTCCTGTTTCTTTTAGTGACATTGATATGCAGGTGTAAAGAACCATTTTCATGCCATAATTTCCAAATACACAACTTAGAAGAACACTCTTTCTGAAACTGGAATGAACGTTAAAAGGAATAATTAACAGAATATTATAAAAATACACTCCAGCTCGCAATACTTAGTGACTGTAACATACCTACAGGGTTTCTCTGGAATGTTTTAGTTTGTAACTCCAAGAAAGTTGAAAGTCATGGTATCCTTTCCTGTCTAGTCATCTATTCCTGTTTTTATTTCCAAAGCATAGTTATTATGTTAGACTGCATCTGAGTGGATAAATTCCAAAAAGAATGCAGCAGAGGTTACTTTAGGACATTTTCCATGTATAAAATAGAAATTTAATTTTCTAAAAAACAAATTAGTCATATTATACAAAGAAATTGGAAATATTTGCTCTTGTCAGTAGATTTCTGCCAAAGATAGCTTCCTCGGGGACATATATCCCATCTAACCCATGCATTCATAAATTGCTTTAGAGAAAAGCATATCAAATTAGCTGGTGAAATGTTTTCTTAGTTACTAAAAAGGGATGAGTTTTAAATAAAAAAAAATAAGTAGCTGTGTTTGTTATTTTGTCCTTGGGAATTCGGTGATGACTCTTTTTCACACAATGTGCATATGTACCTTATGCTGATTGTGGACTGCAAATAGACGTCTAAGTTTCAAAATCAACTTCGTGATACTATTATTCATAAGTAATATGCAAAATAAAGTCTAATTTATTTGTTAAAACTTTTTTGTTGTTCTACTTGCATTTGGACTTAACATTTTAGATTCAGGACTTAGGACCCATAAATCATTTTTAAAAATGGTATTTTTTGCTAGATATGTTTATTTCACTAATTTTAAAATTCCTTCATAGCATGTGTGTATTTTGAAAAATGCTTATCTTTCATTTTAAATTATTAATATGTAAATCATTTAATGTTTTCAAAATAAAAACAACATAGTAAGATGCATCTACATTCAGTGGAAGTTTCTTTTTCTATACTCCTTAGTACTTTGACTTGTATGTGAAACAATAGTTTTTTATTTTATATGTCAATTTATATTTATATTATTATTTTACTTGTAGGTATAACCAAATACAGATATCTACTATTTCTACTCCCTTATTGTGCAAAATATTCATATTCCTAACATTAAAATCCTGTGTTCAAAAGAATAAGAAAAACAATGTAACTCAGACTGCATTCCACGTAAAGCAAGGGAAGCAGTGATGACTAAAAAGATAACACATGCTCACCATGTGCTGATTGAAGAGTCATGAAGTAGGCGTTCGGTTTGCCCAGACAGTGAAGACACCAACTGTGAGACTTCATGCTTGCTGTACTTCCTGTACCAGCGCTGACAATGCAGACCTCCTGGTTGCTCTGGACAGTAGAACTTCTGTCTGTTGCTCCAGTATATTTTCCAATTTGGATGAAAATTGCTGACTTTGTTCTTATTTTATTCAACCCAACTTTGCCTTTGAGTCATTGTATTGCAGAACTGTTTACTCCAGAAAAGTCTATTCTAGAGGAGGCAGAAAGGCTCTTCAGGGAGAACCATGAAACATACAGATGAGCTTTGATCATTTCATAAATAAAATTTGGATCACAGCCATATATGGAAGAACTGGGGATGAAGGGTTACAAAGTTAATACCAAATTTAAAGAAAAACATTGTGAATGTATATAACAAAATAAGTAGTATAATCCATTAATTTAAAAATACAAAAGTTTCCCCAAAACCATTGAAAAAAATCACACAGAGAGTCCAAGGAGTGGTTCTTTTGTGCATAGAGATGTAAACTAATTATTTGTTATTGTAATCTAGATGTTATCACTAGAATCATTGGAGTTGGGGGTGACTTTCAGAAACTTTATACTTCAGACCAAATAGAGTCCAGTCCGAGAGGGAAAGAGCTTCTGCCCCAGTAGCTGATAGTTAATTAACTGCAGAATGAGTGCAGGTCTAAATAATGAATAACAGTGGAAATGTCCCAGGCTCCATGTGAGCTGTCCAGCCCTCTGACATTAAACTCTTGGCTGTCATTCTCTATTGGATTGTCTTTATGTCCATCTGATTATTGTCTCATCTCTACATGCATTAGAGACTGTGTGCTGAAGACCATTGCCATATCCTTAGCTAAGGATGGTAAAAACCCACAGGCTATTATTAAAATCACATGAAAAGAAAGTCTTCAAGGCACTTCACCTTTCTGTTATAAGCCAGACCCGGAACAACAATATTTGTGCTCTTTACTTTCCCTATTTTTTTCTAAGTAAGTTTCCAGTTGTTACGTGATCTATATACGAGGATATATTAAGCATTCACGGATAAAATCTTTTGGTGTTTGACAGAATTTGATTAAAACATTATTTTCCTTCTTTTAAAAAGTATGCAATATGAAAATTTGCAAATAGTATTTCAGGTATACTGAAGTTTACTGAAGTAAACACTGTCACTCCAATTTCTCAATGTGGATTCCAAAAATTACATTATAGTACTGTGAGCTACTTCATCAGTTGAAGCATTTAGAATGATATTGCTGTGTGGTGAGGTAGGCCCTGACGTATGAGATAAGTGAGAAGATTGTTTTAGTTAGGATGCTGTAAATGGGGAACAAGACATCTCAAAAAAGTAAAGGGGAAAAGTAAGGGATGATAACAGTGGATTTTGCTTTACAATGTGCAAAGCAGAGTCGCTCTTTGTGATTGGTTGGATTCTTGAACACAATAGAATGAGGACATTATCAACCATGGTCATTACTGAAGCTTAAGTTCAAGATCACCAGTCCTCTTGCTTGTTTAAATGAGTCATGGAGTGATAAACAAACCAGTAACAGAGATGCTGAATTTGAGACCGTCTCTGTGGGCTCTTGTGATACATATTTCTGAAAAGCATGTTGAATGTATAGTGGGAATGTCCATGATTCCCAAGAGCATGGTGGTTAGCGACTTATATGAAATATAAAATCTCAGAGAACTCCAGTTGGAATGGGACTGATGGATCATGCGACCAAACTCGTCTCTCTGAATGTGGCCAACAGCGGGGGCTGACTGAGAAGCAAAGGACAATGGCGCTGGGCTCTGATTCTTCTGCATGGACGGGCTCTGTGGGAGCCTTCTCAGCTTGGTCGATCACCTTCCTGGACCTGGGGGGAGTTGGGAGGACCTTGGACTTAGCATAGAGTGGGAACCCTGATGGCTCCTTGGCCTTGAGAGGGAGGGAGGGGAGGTATGGGTGGAGGGAAGGGGAGGGAAGGGGGAGAAGGAGGGAAGGGAAGGGAAGGGGGAGGAGGAGGGGAGGGAGGGGGGAGGAGGAGGGAAGGAGATGGAAATTTTTAAATATAAAAAAAAAATAAACCATGAGAAAAAAAAATCTCAGAGAAAAAGAAGAAGTAATAGCATAGTGGTGGTGGTAAAGACTGAGGCTCGAGCTCTGATAAATCACCGGGTGAATCCCTGAGATTATCCTGTGGAAATCCTGGTTTCACAGGAACTGTTGAGTTCCTCCTGGAGCGGACACAGGGATCTTTAATGCCTCTTTTGAGGATGTCCCCATTTCTCTCAACTCTAGTGGTGACCTGAAGCATCTTGTCCAGGGTGACTTCCAGCCAATGTCTGCAGCTGTAATCAGACCTTCAGGGTCCTGCAGGCCATTGAGCTTCAGTAATCTGTGTTTCTCCATATCCCCAGGACATAGGCAGCTTTCCAGCAGGCAAGAGACACTATACGGGCCAGACAGTCAGTAATTATGAGTGACTTTAAGTAGGTCACTATGAGAAACATTGAAAAAAGTAGCTTTGGAGTTTTAAAGAGAGATATTCAAGAAAATGTGAAAACAAGTGGGAATTGGATTATGGCTGCCAATTTGTTCAAGATAACAAGATTGTGTCCATTTTGTAGTTAAGAACAAAAAAAAACTATTTGCTTCCCTTCCCAATAAGAGAAGAAGTAAATTAAATGATTGTGAGATAAGGCAAGAGTTTGTATACCTACAAGACACTGTGAATTTCCAAAGAGGTATAAAATTGATGTGAGACAAATTAACTCGGTTAAAATCTGATAACCCAGAAGCATGGGCAGCAGATGACATGTTTCCCATCAAGGTACGCAAACTCTATTCAGAGCGTTTTTGAGAATAAGTAATCTCAAAGAAAGATCAGTCTCAATCACAGAATAAATCTGGTCTCATTGGATCTGGCCTGATTATTTGCACAGGTGTGGAAGAATAGTAAATCACTACTCAAGCTGCCTTATTTGCTTTTCTGGAATTATTTATGAGGAAGCTCACTCAGGTTGGGTTTCAAAAGCTGCAAAAGGAAGTCTAAGAAGAGCAACAAAAATTCAACACCAATTTTTGACCTAATTATTCCATTCCTGACTTCTCCAAATGCTTTAAGATTCCCATGCTTACAAGGAAATCACTGACCTTGCCTGTCTCTTAGGCTAGGATCTGGTAACCAGGTCTGGGACAGTTTTCTAAGATGGTTTGCATGTATTGATTCCATAACATCGAACTTAGTTCCATAAAATATTTGATTGCAGCAGATTTAAAGAACATCGTTCTCAAATATGACATTCCAAGTGAGACCTTGGTTGTATAACCAATGTTTCTAATTATGTTCTTTTAAGAAGGACATGCAAATAACTACATTATATAACGTGAATGTATGCATTTAACTACACTGCTATGAAAATAAGAACATTTAAGAGTTTGAGAAGTCTGAAAAAAGGAAGCAGGGAAAGCAGTATTTCATTTCTAAATATTTCATCTAAGCTTTAAAAAGTTGAGTTTATAGCAGTATTGTTGGGAGTGTTAGATAGCATAAGGAGAAGGGAATTTCTTATATTTCCACAGCAGAGAAAAAAATCAAAACTCCAGATCAGCACTAATAGTATCAAGGAAATCCATAGCCACCTCTGTTCAGTTCCTCAGGCCTAGGTGAACATGTCTGATCTACTAGATTTCAAATCGCATCACATCACCAACCTTCCAAAGTCATCTGCTTCACAGTTACAGTATTGAACGCCCCAAATGGCTCTACTGATCCGTCTCAGAGCTCCCTAATTGATAACTTCAGAAGCCTGTGGACCAACACCTACTTTACATGGTGCTTGCTAGCTAGCTGAGCTCTCAGAGTGTCCTCTGTGGTGGAAGATAATATGCTCCCAGTAGTACCTGATTTCAAGAACATTCCAGAAGGCCTCTGGGTAAACCAGTCCTTTCCCTAAGTGAACAAAGACTTAAACACTCATGGTTATTTTGTTGTAAGGTCTGAGGAACTAAACTCTTGTTCCTTGTATGGGTTGTAAATGCTCTTAACTGGTAACCCATCTCTTCAATCTTTCGAGGCATGAATAAGAAAGGATAATAAGTTACTGAGAAACTATAATGAATAGCTAAACAAAGCAAAAAATATTTTAAAATTAAGAATATAGTTAACAATAATATACACATTTTATTTTCTACAAAAGCTTATTTTCATAAATTATAAAAATCACAAATAGTCTTTATAACCTGTAAGAGTAATTCATGCAGGCACAGAATATTTGCTATTCCCACACTATAAAAAAGTTAAAGAATAAGCTTTGATAGATTAGCATTAAATCAACCACAGTTTGAAAAACATCACTTAAACAGAGAAAATCAAGTCCTAGTTTTACATTAATATAATATTTAATGTTCAAACCCTCCTCATGCAATCTAAATAAATGTCTATCAAACTTTAGCCAGATATGATCTTTCCCACAAAAATGCCTGTTCTGAAATCTACTTTAACCTGCAATATCCATTCAGGTTTTGTTTTCAGGATCTTATTTTCATTTTAGAATGAGTAATTTCACCTCAGGAGGAAAAATTATTCTATTTTAACAAAAGATCATCTTCTGAAACTATTATTATTAATTGCTCCTCATCCATACATATTGACCATATATTCTCACCATAATCACTTCAGTTTTACAGTTTTCAGTTTTAATGGTGAGCTGTCTCCCACACATACCAGCAGACTTGCAGAACACATAACACACAGGTTTTTATGGCCAGATTTCCTCTTGGTGAATAGCTTCTCAACCTGGCCAGATTGAGCAGGTTTATAAACAGATGCACAGAATAAAACTTCTCTATATCTTATTAAAAACCGGAAGATCTTCGAACTTATCTGAAAGCTAATTTATCACAAAATATTGTTCCACTGAAATGAAACTTCTAACAAGTGATATTATCTATTTATATCATACATTTTAGGATCTTAGATTATCCACAGCCTTCACTATATCTCATTTATGAAGTTGGATATGTAGCTTGGGGGCTGATAGCTGCTACTGATCCTAGAAAATGAAAGTCCAGTTCTCAGAACTGAAATTGCATTTCTCATAGTCCCCTGCCACTTCAGTACCAGGGCCTCCAACTCACTCTTCTGGGTTTTACACATATCGACATACATGTGGTATGTATTCACATGCACATGAACATAAATAAAAACTAATCTTAACACTTTCAGCCACTCAAACTCTATCCCAATAGAAGGAACATACTCCAGTTGAATGAAGATTTCTCTGGAAGTAATTAAGAGAATATATAGATGATTTTAGAAAATCAGCCATTGTAGGGGTGCAGGTCGGTCGGCAATTGGAATTAACCAAACTAGCTTTATTATAAAATACTCAGCTTTAATAAAAGGAGGAAAAGGGAAAAAACTTACAAAGTCAGAGTTCCAGCAAAGCACAGGAAACAAAGAGAGCGAAAACAAATGCACAGGGATGTTTTAAAGGTATTTGCCCCCCACCCAGGGGACACGTCCCTCAAACAAGGGAATTGGTTAGCTCCCCCATCAAGCCATGTTTAAAGTCATTTGTAAAATATTTATTCAAATTGTGTGAACTAGGATACTTAATGTGTATGGATGGATTTCCATACAGATATGCTTTCTTCAAGCTATATTGAGATTATCTGAAGTTTAATTTTAATTCCTGGAAATTTTGAAACATGCAATTTATAAAAACATTTATAACTAAGTAAGTCATAATACAGCTCTGTTAAGAGAGTTTAAGAACCAATTCAGTGACATTATTTAAGATGAGGTTATATATGCTCCTACAGAGGTGAAGTTTTGTTTGAATTTCATCAATTGTTTAAACACAATCAAGATAACAAAATTCACTGATTAATATCTAAGAGTTCCTTTTTAGTAGGTATGGTCATTTTTCTAACTGATTTGAAGTCAAACCAGTTGGAATAGAGGAAACAAACTATTGATCTACTTATAAAAGGAGGCCAAATGATCTAACTTGAAAGGCAAGAGATTCCAACATCGTAATAAAAAAAAATTCTTCAGAAAGAATCAGAATCCTGTACAGGCAACTCATGGGCAAGAGCTCAAAAGTAAGTATCAGAATTTGGACTCCCTTATAAGAAATGAAGTGCAGAGTCCCCATCACCAGGGCAAAACACTTACTCAGAAGAGGAAACCAACCTTGTTTTTGCCATTGAGCCCAACTGAACAAGTTAGACCATACTAAAGGAAGAAGACAGGGTCTGATTTAGGCCATTGTAGTTAGGAGATATTCATTAGTGAACAACAACTTGAAGAAGGGGAAGAAATTTCTTAGTTTTTTTTCTATAAGAAAGGTATGGATAGAGTATAAAGGCAAGTGTTAATGAGGTATGCAAGAGTAAGGGGTCCTTACTGATATGTTTCCCTGAAAGGAGGCAACACTGAAAGTGGCAGAAAATCAAAGGTTTGGAGGATTTCTGCACCTGGGCTATTTTCCAGAAATACTATAATTGGGACAATTCAACACAATTAGGCACAAACATGTTAAACAGGATGAAAACTAAAAGCATAATTCTTCTAGAAAATTCATATATATTGCTCACATTTAAAAGTCACCAGAATTTCTTACAACTACAAAAATAGGTCAGGATAAGGAAGAAAAATAAGAAGCATGGTAAGATTTATTCGCTTCAAATATTTAAAATACAACATACATAGATATCACATTACTGTGCAAACTATTAAAATTATCTGGTCTGAAGAGCTAAGTTGGGCCAAATTATCTGTTGCATGGCAAACATTTGCTTGATATCATGAAATAAATATGATTGTTCCTTTTACAGATAACCTTTAAAAAGATAATAAAAAAGTAAAATAATAGCTGAATTGTGATACAAAGATGTACTTCAGCTTTAGTAAATCACAGCATTGGGTAACTAGAAGTTCTCTGTCATCTATCTCATAGTTTAGGTGTTTGATCTCCTCGGGTTGCTAACAGAAGAATCCTGCCTGCTTTGCATATCTAGTCAAAATATAAAGATCCAAGTTTAGAGATGAATGCATTATGCTTATTGAAAGATAAATATCCTCATAATCCACAGCTATGTTAATTTGAAGGAAATCAATATTTGCAGAAAGCTCTCTAAAACCCAGAATAGATACATTTTTCCTATAACAATGTGTTAACTGTAAATGTATCAAGAAAATTCCCTAACTCTGCAAGGAAGAATGAATGTCATAACCTGTATTTAACATTTAGCAAGTGATCAAAATCTCATTTAACCTTTGATAAAACAAGCGATTTTATTATTTTTTTAGTTGACAACTTCATTTTTTGGTTTTTTTTTTTTTTGTTTCTGATTTTTTTTCCTAAACAAGGTTTCACTATGTAGCTCTGACTTTCCTGAAACTCACTCTGTAGAGCCTGGTCTTACAGAGATCCACCTGGCTCTGCCTCCTGAGTGCTGGGATTAAAGGTGTGTGCCCTCACAGCTGGGTGATGCATTCATTGTAAGAAGAACTTGAGGAAAGTAACAATTATACTATCTGGTGACTCTGTATTTCTTTCTTAAAATATATTATTCTATATTCTCTGACAATTCCATATATGTATATAATGTGTTTTTCTCAGATTCACACCCAAGTTGTTCCTTCTTACATTCCAAGAATCTGCCCCCAACACATTTCCTTCCCAGAATTTTATACTCTCTTCAGTCCATTAAGCCCAAATTGCTACTGTCATCAAGTGCTTGGATATAGAACCAACTATTGCAGTGTGGGGACAGGATCCTTGAAGGAATGTGACATTTGGCATATCTGTGATTCAATAACATTGACTACTATGAAATAGCACTGTGAAAAATAAAACCAATTGATGGCTCTTTCAGTCTTAAATGTACATGATCTCTACACATGCTCCTTCAGTGTTAGAGTAGCATTTCTAGGCAAAAGAGATTCCTGGAGACAAAGTGAGGACATTTGAAAAATGTCATGACAGATGTTTTTGAAAAAAGAGCATACTGAAGTTGTTAGAACAAATTATAACACTTTGTGAATAATAAGTAAAGTTTAAAACAAAGTGTGCTGTTTCCATAGTGCCCAGTGCTAAGAGAGAGATACCCACCTAAAAGTATCCTGTTTCCATAATGCCTGGTGTTGAGAGATACCCGCCTAAAGGTATCCTGTTTCCATAATGCCTGGTGTGAAATAAAGACACCCATCTTAAGCCCAAGATCTTTCTTCTCCCTTTTTGGTATATATATGAATGTAAAATGTAAAAAGTATTGATGTTAGAGATGTTTGTAGGATTATGAATTGAAGCAGGATTTTAGTGCACACTGGGCAAGAACTCTGCCACTGAGCTACAATCTTGGCTTTTATTTGGACTTTAAACTTTGACTTATTTCAGTAAACTTGCTTTTTATGAGAAAATTTCTGAACAGCTTTTAAGCTCATATTCTTTCATTTGCCAAAACAATTTTGCTCATTTTTTGGAAGCAAAAGTCTCACTTTTCCTGTAAATATACTGTAATCCAGTGTCTGGTGGGTATCCACACCAAGAAGGTGAAGGATTGAGGGCTCAAAAGAGAACAACATTGCAAGAGGCTCAAAAAATAAGATGGAGGAGGGGGAAGAAAGACAGGGAAGAAAGAAGGAAGGAAGAAGAAGGAGGGGAGGAGGAGATGGGGGAGTAAGGGATGTGGAAAGAGAAAAGCACAGGAGAAGGGGGTGATGGAGGAGTTGCTATTTCTTTTAGTTCTTATTCTCCATTCACTTTCTCAGGAGAGGAGAATCCAGAGGTTAAAATGGAAATTCATACTGTATTTCGGAATCTTAGAGAGGGCAGACAGAGTTCTTAGGGAAGATTTCTCTCCCAGTATATGTTGTGAAGAACAAAGAAACTGCCAGATATAACTGTTGGACCTGTTATTATAAATTCTCCAAGAATAAGTCTAGTGTACTTTTTTTTTACTCATATAAACCTCAGAGAGAAGGAAAATTACAAATGTAAGAATGGATTATTTTATGAAAATAGATAAGGGATTGTGAGACCGTTGAGAAAGGTCAGAGAGTAAACCTTCAAATGTGTCTGCCTTAAATGCAATTCTCTCTGGAAATGAGAAGGCTGACAGAAAGCTATTGATTAGATTTATACTAGACAAGATTATAAATACGACCCGTAATATGTTTAATGCTGACAGTAAAGGGGAGAATGGCTTTGGAAATGGAAAGCTGATTAGGTGAGAAAGTAGTAGAAGATGGAACTCAAAACCAAATTTTGAGGTAGAAAAGGAACTTGGTCTTGGTCACCCATCCTGATTCCTAAATTTAAACAAAAATGATAGGTCTTCTTATCTTCTGTGAAAGCTTGATGACATAGTATATCAAATGTTACAGAATAAAGTTCATAGTTTCATGGGTTGAAAAGGAGGCCATGAAATGGACGTGTTTGAAGGTGTCCAGGAAGCAATGAAAAAGAAGACTTTAGATTTCCCTCATTTGATTAGGAAAGGCATGAGTAGTCATAATTCCACTGTAGTAGCAGGCCGCTTGTTTGTTCTGGCCACCCAGAACCAAAATAATCACACAGAAACTGTATTATTTAAATCACTGCTTGGCCCATTAGCTCTACCTTCTTATTGGCTAACTCTTACATCTTAATTTAACCTTTTTCTATTAATCTGTGCATCACTGCGAGGTTGTGGCCTACCAGCAAAGTTTCAGTGCTTCTGTCTCTGGTGGCAGCTTTATGGCTTCTCCTGACTCTGCGCTTCTTTCTCTCAGCATTCAGTTTAGATTTTTCTGCCTACTTCTGTTCTGCCCTGCTCTGCTATACACTCAAAGCAGCTCTTTATTAGTCAGTGGTAACCACAACATAAAGAGGGAATCCCACATCTTTCAGAGAAAAAGGACAATTTTGGTCTATTGTCTTTAGAAACAATATCAATAATCTATCAGCTGAGAAAAAAAGCAGAGGTGTATTATATTACCAGGTAAAGTGCAATTGCCCCTTGGTTTGGACATAAGTCAATAGCTGGAATAATGTTGGCTTGCTTTGACCACAACACACCGTAGATTGTAAATGCATGGACACACACATGTACACACACCTATGCACACACTTTCTGATAGTTTTGAAGGCTGAAAAGTTGAAATCTAGGTGTCCCTAGTTATTTGAAGTCTCAGGTTGCTTTTTGTTACTTTGATAAAACATGACCCCAAACTAACTTGGGGAAGAAAGAATTTTGTCTCACTGGTTACACAGTCTGTCATCAAGGGAAACCAAGGCACAAATACAAGGTAGGAGCTTTCAGCAGAAATCAAGGAGGATGCTGCTTACTCACTTGCTATTTTCTTTTTTTCATGACTTTTTTCTTTTTCATTTTTTATGCTATACACTTTTCTCTGTTCCCCCCTTCCTACCCTCTCCCTTTCTACCCTCTCCTGTGACTCTGATGCTCCCAACTTATTTCAGAGATCTTGTCTTTTTCTCCTTCCTATGTAGATCCATGTTTGTCTTCCTCAGGGCCTTTGTTGTCTAGGATCTCTGGGATTGTGGAATGTAGGCTGGTTTTTACTTGTTTTATGTCTAAAAGCCACTTATGAGTGAGTACATATTATATGTGTCTTTCTGGGTCTCGGTTGCCTCACTCAATATGTTGTTTTCTAGAGCCATCCATTTGACTGCAAATTTCAAGATATCATTATTTTTTTACCATTGAGAAGGACTCCATTGTGAAAATGTACCACATCTTCTGCATTCATTCTTCAGTTGAGGGGCATCTATGTTATTTCCAGGTTCTGGCTATTAAAAATAATGCTGTTGTGAACATAATTGAGCACAAGTCCTTGTGGTATGAATGAGCTTCCTTTGGGTATATACCTAAAAGTGGTATTGCTGGGCCTTGAGGTAGATTGTTTCCTAATTTTCTGAGAAATTGCCATACTGATTTTCAAACCAGCTGTACAAGTTTACATGCCCACCAGTAATAGAGGAATGTTCCCCTTACCCACATCCTCTCCAGCAAAAGTTGTCATCAGTGCATTTGATCTTGATCATTTTGATAAGTGTAAGATGGAATGTCAGAGTTGTTTTGATTTGCATTTCTCTGAGGGCTAAGGATGTTGAGCATTTCCTTAAGTGCCTTTTAGTCATTTGAGATTCATTTGTTGAGAGTTCTCTCTTTATCTTATATTTCATTTTTTTATTAGATTATTTGTTCTTTGATGTTAAGTTTCTTGAGTTCTTTGTATATCAGTATTTTGTCTGATGTAGGGTTGGTGAAGATCTTGTCCCATTCTATAGGCTGCTGTTTTGTCTTATTGACCATGTCCTTTGATTTTTAGAAGCTTCTCAGTTTCAGGAAGTTACATTTATAAATTGTTGCTCTCAGTGTCTGTGTTACTGGGGTTATATTTAGGAAGTGGTCTGTGCGAATGCACTCAAGTGTACTTCTCACTTTCTCTTCTTGTATAACCCAGTGTGGTGGTTTGAATGTAATTGGCCCCCCTAAACTCATAGAGTGTGGCACTATTAAAAGGCGTGGCTTTGTTGGAGTCATTACAGCCTTGTTGGATGAAGTACATCACTGTTGAAGTGGACCCTGACATCTCATACATGCCCAAGTCACTCCCATTGCCTCAGTCCACTTTCTGTTGCTTTCTGATCAAGATGTAACCAGTCCCATGTCTGCCTTCATGCTGTCATGTTCCTTGCTATGATGAAAACCTCTGAATTGTAAGCCACCACCTCAGCTAAATGATTTCCCTTTTCAGAGTTGTTGTGGTCATGTTGCTTCTTCACAGCAATAGGAAACCTAACCAAGACACTTTGGCCCATCCTACTAGGGAAAGTAACGCCCACAATGAACTGTGACCTCCATCAATTACCAATCAAGAAAATTTCCAGAGACATGCCAATAGGCTAATTTGATAGAAGCAGTTCTCCAACTGAGGCTTCCCAGGTGTCTTTAGGTTTGTGTCAAGTTGTGAGCTAGCTATTGATAGTCTATCTGGGGTGGTGGGGAACATCTCTTTAGGCCTAATTTTGGAAATACATAATATGAAATTTGTTTCTGATCCTGTGGTCTTCTCACTACGTGCATGCCTCTGTACAGACTCTGTATGAAGAACTATCTTACTGCCTTTGGGCCACTCTCATCTTCATTTTATGTTTTTATCTTTGTGGAAAATGTGTCTAAAGGAGATCTTATGTTGACGTAATTGAGATCAAGACTTAACTCTGAACACAGAGTAGCACAGTTTAACCCCAAAAGGGGTGAAGTGTGCGATGATAAACATGCTTGTCTTTAGAACGCTGCAATTTTTTTCCTCCACCACGTTTGACTTCTTTTGTGGTGTCTTTGGAAAGTTATTCTAGTGCCTAGTTCCTATGTTTCATCATCACAGAGGTCCTGCACCAGACTCCCCAGAGTCTGCCTGCGCTGAGGTCTTTTTCAGCCAAGATGTGTACTATGATGGTTTAAATCACCAGTCACTTGATTGAAAATATGCAATGTTGGTTTAAAATATCTGTTAGCAGAGTTAAATTCAGACTGATATTTATATCTGAGCTAAATGCATACCTCATTGTTCTCAGAATTATCACTCATAAAACATTGTTCTGATTCATGACTGTCTGCATCTGTCTATGTTTTTGCCATGCAAAGCTGAACTGACAAATAACTACTATATCCCTTCTGCCACACGTTATGCAGCGCAATAGAGGATAATTTTATCTTAATATTAGTTAATGTCATGTCAATCTTTAATTTATACATTCCATACTGATAAATAAGAATGTTTGTAGTTTGGGCAATAGTTTAAGGGTATCTATCACATTGAAATCATGCAGTCATTATGAAAATAATATATGTGAACTGGTTAAATGAAAGTAATATAATTGAACTGTGTTTTTTTTTACAATAAAAATGTAAGAGGAAAGGCAAAGCAAAATATTTTCTATGTAAAACCGTATAAAAATGTCTTAAGGCCTTAAATCTATTTTTCTTTAGTGAAGATTCTCAAGGCCATAGTGGCAGGGAGGACAGACAGTCTCACTCCAGAGGCATCATTGTGAAGTGTGAGCGGGAAACTTGCATCAAGCTAGAATAGTCAAATGCTGAAACATACTGCCAGAGATTGAGTCTACAGCAGTCCTCAGATATGTTTACCTGCCCTCTCACACGCTGTGAGCCACTGTGACCTTTATTTGTGTAATATCTGAGTCTAGAAGATTGAGATGGAAGTCACACCTAAAAATAGATGAAGTAGGCAGCCTAGAGCTATGAAGTAACCCCTTACAAGAACCTGGCCTCCTGGTTTACTGACCATGGCTCTAAGCAAGAGAGACTGTTTGAAATTAGAAAATGTTTAACTTCATCTGTTCTACCAATATGCAATATGAATTTTAAGAAGCCCCAGACATGAACGTCTACTACTGTTTCTCCAAAACAGACCCAAAATTGCTAAATTTTACTTTTCTCCCTTGTCACTGGTTGTGGAATATGAAATAAAATTGTTTATATGAAGAAAAATAGCTTTTGATTAAGCAAAAATGGTAGTGAAATATTTTGTCTGAAATTATTTATTGTAATATATATATGCATTTTAAAAGTAGGGAAATTGTAATGCAAGCCACAAGGGTTCAGATTCAAAACATGATTGTCATTTTTAATAGGATGTCAATAATTAACTCTTCTTTTTGCTTTAAGAGTCATTAAACATCTTCTTCAAGAAGCGAGAGAATGAAACAAAGCATGTGTAGAGTCATGCATTAGACACAGAGCGCCTGCCTCTCCACGCTGTATCTAAATGTCATTTTATATCACAAGACAAGACATGCTTGTGACAAGTGGGTAAAGCAATCATATTTTGCTTGACTGTGAATTAATTTCAATTAGAAACCTTTTTTGAGAGGGGAAGAAGGAAGACTTGTTAATTCTTTGTGAAAGGTAGGGTCAAGTACTTAGACATGACAAGGATCTAATTAGATGCAAACCAGGTGATAGTAAAGTGAGATGCTCTCTAATCTGCTAGATTCCTTTCTTCTGTCAGGCTGAGGCCTAAGGAAGTACCATTTTTGCCTTGTATTATAATTAAGTTCATACCATTTTTCTTTGTCCAGTCAGACTGAAAGAACTCTCTAAGAGCAGAATATACCTAAAAAACTGTGTGTTTCCTAAAACTTGCAGTGTTCTACCTTACAAAACTAGCTACTCAGATAGGTAAACAGACGACAGGTGAATATAAACAATATTGAATTGTTCAAGATATGCTAAAATAAGACAATGATCTCTTATGATAGTATTGGCATCACTGAAGAATATTGACTCATTATCTGTCAGTGTGTAGAAAGTAATATACATTAAGGTGGCCTTTGACTTAAGCAAGCAGAGAAGTAGAGCAGAGCTTTCATTAGAACAGAGCCATTCATGAATGGTGTGCAATACAGAATACACTACACAATTCAGCAAGACTAGAGAGGAGCCCAGGTTCCTGGAGGTGTCCCAGAGCCCCCAAAGACACTGATGTTGTTGGGAATTAACCCACACTTGGAAGATGGGGGTGTCAGTGTGGCTCACAGATTCTCAAATGTGGTTTGGAATTTCAAATATCTGATCACCTAGACCAACTTTCCAAATCTATTATTTAATGGGTAGGATGCTTTTGGGGATCAAGGTGGTGTGTGTGAGTGTGTGTGTGCATGCTGCTCTATTGCTGTGTGTTGGCATATTATTTGCTAATGTACTTGTGTGTGCACTGTATGTGTATGTGCAGGTATCCCTACATATGGAGGTCACAGGTTGATGTCAGGTGTCTTCCCTGAATCACTCACTCTCTTCCTTCAGGACTTTGAGAGAAGATCTCAGTTGAAATCAGCTCATTTGATTGGAAAGATTTGGGCAAGGAATATGCTCTCTCTGTGACATAATTCACCATATAATTTTTATACATTTGGTGTCACATTAACCTCAATAAAGTGTTAGTCATATATCATCTTCATATGTTATATATGTCATCTTCAGACACTGGAGTTCTTCCTGTTCTTGAAATAGTGACCTGGGTTAGAAGACCTAGGCTGAGTCCAGTCTTTCTTTGACAACTGGTTTCCTCTATATGCCAGTTCCAAATCCTTTACTAAGGGTCGTCTGGACCCCATTCTGGCCTGTTTTCTCTCCTCAACCTGATCTGAAGAGTTGATGGTTCTCTTAGAGACTGGAGTGGACCTTTACCCTACTATTTTCTGTTGTCACTTTGCCAAAGAACTCTGAACAACTGTCAT
This sequence comes from Arvicola amphibius, assembly GCF_903992535.2. NCBI lineage: Eukaryota > Metazoa > Chordata > Mammalia > Rodentia > Cricetidae > Arvicola > Arvicola amphibius. The sequence continues at coordinate 158,179,415 of NC_052051.1, forward strand.
GGAAATCTGTCACCAGATTTTCTGTGAGTTTCTAGAATACACAAGTGTTGTATTCAGCCTTTTATCAGAGCCCTGAGCTGAAGGCAGCAGCAATTCAAATGGCAACAGTTCTTAGAATTCACAAGTGGGAGGGGTTGGCTCCTTATCCCAGTGAAAATACATATTGTAGCCAAAGTGCCTGCTCTAAGATGATTAATTACTTCTTTTTTTTTATTTTTCTCATTTTTTTTATTCAAGATTTCCATCTCCTCCCCTCATCCTCCCCCTTCCCTCCCCTCCCTTCCACCCATACCCCCACTCCACCCCTCTCCAAAGACAAAGAGCCATCAGGGTTCCCTTCACTATGTTAAGTCCAAGGTCCTCCCAGCTCCCCCTAAGTCCAGGAAGGTGAGCAACCAAACTGACAAGGCTCACAGTGAGCCCATCCATGCTGTAGAGTTCACGTTCATTGCCATTGTTCTTGGTTTCTCAGTCCTCCTCCAGACTGAGCTCTCAAGGTCCTGATGAGGAGCAAAAGGAGGGAGATCATGAGCAAGGAAGCCAGGACCGCGAGGAGTGCTTTTACCCATTGAGACGGTGGGACAGATCTAACGGGAGACCACCAAGTCCAGTCGGAATGGGACTGATGGAACAGGGGACCAAACCGGACTCTCTGAATGTGATTAATTACTTCTTATAGCAATTCCCTCCATTAAAAAAGATAGAGGAAACTGTATCTCTCTAACTGCATGCTCAAAACATTTAGAACCAGAGAATGAGTAATCCCCAATTTATAAAAATACATGTTGGATATAATGCCAACTGGTTGATATTGAACTGTTGATATTGGCCCAACCCTTGTTTGAACCTCTAGATAGTGTTGAGAACAAACTGGCTGGAAAACTTTGTTTCTGAGTCAGCAACAGGATGGAACATACTGTGTGAATTTTCTAGAATGAAACAATATAGCAAATGACTGAGCTGCTAATTTGCGTAGAGATCAGGGATACGACTGTTATAGCAATAAGAGTATAAATTTATACTCTTGACAAAATAATGTGCAATATTATGATTATTATAGTTAAGGCACCTATATTGATTAACATTTAAAAGCTCTGTAAATCATTCTAGGCAATCTATGTGCTTTCAGGAAAGTTGCCTCTGTTCAAAAGAGCGCCACACAGCCTTGTGTCTTCAGTACAGCGTAAGAGATGCAGACAGAAGACTTGATGAAACTCTGGGAAGACTCTTGCTTAACATTCAAATCGACTAATACACCTTCTCCATGAAGAGCTATTATCAGTTTCACATATGTTAATATGCTTTGTAAAGTGTGAAACACTATTTAACTCTAAACATAAAGTGAAATGTAATTCAACGGGAAGCAAAAATTATGAAATTTTAAAGCATAAAGAATAGAAATTAGAAATTAATGAAAAATAATCTAAATAATAGTTTTTTAGCTTGCTATATTCATAGATAAATATATTCAACTCACATTTCGTAGGTTACAGAAAAATAATTTCAGTAACTACATGAAAAGATTAAAATATAACTGTAATAATTATATTTTTTCTTTTAAAGATACTTTATTGTAAAAATAACTTTAGTGTACTTCCCGCATGAACAGTAACAAAGCAAAACCAGAATTCATACCTCAAGACAAATATTAACAGCTAGCATATTATTAGGAGGTTTGCAGTTTTCAGAAGGACTTACTCCCAAAAAGACTGCATGTCTTTCATATTATAACCTCATCTTGAAGATATAGCTTCATGTCAAGTTAATTACAGGGGCTCTTCTATAAAAATTTTAATTAGACAGAAAATAAATGAAAACCTTCAATCTTTTATAATTTGCTTGTATTAGTTACTCATCTTGTTATTGTGACAAATACCTGTCAAAAGCAATGGAAATAAGATTGGGATGACTTTTATTTTCAGTTGAAGTCTTTTTGTTTTGACTCCCAGTTTGAGGGTGCATTACATCGCAGTAGAGAGAAGGCAAGACAGTAACTTTAGCCAGTTGGTCCCATTGTGTCTTCTGTCAGGACTAGACAGATGAATGCTCACATTCAGCTTTTCACTCTCCTTTTTATTTAGTCTTGGATATTTATTAGTCGGTTCATGGGATGATGCTGTGCAATTTGAGGGTGAGTCTTCTCACCACAGTTAATAAACCAAGATAATCACTCAGTGACATGCCTAGTGATTTGTTGCCATGACAATTCCAAATCCCATTATGTTGGCTACTAAGATTAAGCATGGTAGTGTACAAATGAAATATTCTTACTCCTTGGTTTGCTCTCTAGTTTTATGTCAACTTGACATACATCAGAGTTATTTGGGAAGAGGGAACATCAATTAAGAAAATGCTCCCAGTAGACTGGCCTGTGGGCAAACCTGTGGTGCATTTTCTTGATTGATGTGGGAGGGTCCAGCCCATTGTTGAGGAATGCTACACCTGGGTGGGTGATTGTGGGTGAGCAAGCCAGAAAACTCAGTCTTCTGGGCCATTCTTTCAGTAGCTCCCTTCAAGTTCCTGTTCTCTTTAAGTTTCCACCCTGACTTCTTTCGGTGATGGACTACCATGTGGAACTGTAGCTTGAAATAAACCCTTACTTCCCCAGGTTATATTGGCCATGGTGGTTTATAATAAGACATATTCACAGCCTACAGAAGAACATCCCACATCAATGTTCCCACTAGACTGGCCTATTGGCAAGTTTGTGGTGCGTTTTCTTGATTGATGATTGATATTGGAGAGCCTAGCTCACAGAGGGCAGTGTCTTACCTGAGAGAACCTGGGTATTATAAGAAAACAAACTTTGGGGAGAGGTTGCTTGTGCATCCCCCAACTTCTCAGACCCAAATAATCACACAGAAATCTGTGTTAATAGCAATGCTGTTTGGTCAATAGCTTAAGCATATTTCTGGCTAATTCTTATATCTTAAATTAACCTGTTTCTATTAGTCTGTGTATTGCCACATGGCTGCGGCTTACCAGCAAGGTTCTAGTGTGTCTGTCTCCTGTGGGTGGCTATGTGGCTTCTTCCTGACTCCACTTTCTTTCTCCTTTATCTTTGCTTGGGATTTCATCCCTATTCTGCTAAGCCACTAGCCAAAACAGCTTTATTAACTAACCAATAAAAGTAACATATATACAGAAGGACTTCCCACACCGACAAGCTAAACAAACAACGAGCTGCAATCTAGTGAGCAGCAGTCCTTCAGTTCCTGCTTTTAGGCCCTTGCCTTGCCTGCTCTGATTTCCCTCCATGGGAAGCTGTAATGTAGAACTGTAAGCTGAAACTGCTTTCTTCCCCACGTGCCTGTGGTTATGGTTTTTAATACCAGTAACAGATACCCTAAGACAATCTGTGGCATTAGCTGAATGTTGAGGTTGAGCTATCTTGATTTTCATACTGAAGTTGGATAGTATTTTTTAAAAAGATTTATTTATTTATTATGTATACAACATTCTGCCTCTATGTATGCCCGCATGCCAGAGGAGGGCACCAGATCTCAGTAAAGATGTTTGTGAGCCACCATGTGGTTGCTGGGAATTGAACTCAGGACCTCTAGAAGAGCAGCCAGTGCTCTTAACCTCTGAGCCATCTCTCCAGCCCTGGATACTATTTTAAATACTATAACCACATAGCATATTTCTAAAGATACTCTACAGCTATAGCATGGACATTTAAGCATAGTGATCTCCCCTTTAGGATTTTCTTCCTCTGCAAGTGTATGAAGAAAAAATGGGAGTTGAAATAGCATTTCAACTTCAAGTCTCAGAAATAACACCCAAAAGATCTGTTTCACTAATTTTATGTGGAGGAGTCTCTCAGATGGTTAATGTCTATTTATATGGTAATTGCTTCACAATATATGTCTACTTTTTCTCCTTTCAGTTGGATTCCATTTTCACCTAATAATGCCAGTCACTAGCATACCGTGTGAGTATAAATGATCATCATGAATAGTGCTGAACAAATCAATAAGAAGTCCAATTTGAGCTTAAGCTGAATTCTTAACAGTCCCTGAATTAAAATGAGACTGGAGAATTCTTGTGGAGAGGAGGGCATTACTTCTCTTTTGTTTTGGTAATTCTTTGGGGGGGATCAGTCCTCAGGGGGCAGCCACATTTCCTCCAATACAGTTTACAGCATCAGGAGGCCCATGGTTCCATCTGAAAAGTTACTGAAATAATACTGTTGTTGAAGGAATTCATGAGCATGCTCCTCATCTTTAGCATATTAAACTCACACATTTCCCCTGTTTCTTACATTAATAAATATGACATATATATATATATATATATATATATATATATATATCAAATAAAGGAAGATGAATAATGCAGTCTCAGTTATCTTAAGAATGAATAATGTGAAAAGAAAAAGAGGTGAATAGTAAGAATAATATAGAGTTTATATGTTCAGTATTTCTCCATATTTACCTGTGTGCAGATACTCTAAATTTGTTCCATGAATATTTGTTGAACATTTGTGTATTAATTACTTTTCTCATTTATATGATCAAATACTTGAAAAACAACAGCAAGTAAAGGAAGGAAATATTTTGGTTACAGTAAAAGGGATAAGAGGTTAGGAGAATATTGTGATGCAATGTCCTTCTTGATCCATGTAGGCATGGGGATTGAGGAGTGTAGTGTAGTTATATTTGTGTGTGTGTGTGTGTGTGTGTGTGTGTGTGTGTGTGTGTGTTTTAACAAATAAAGTTTGCCGGAAGAGCAGAGTGCAGAGCTAAGCCACTAGAGGCCAATGAGTGGTCGCACACACCTTTAATCCCAAGACTCAGTAAACAGAGGCAGAGGAATCTCTGTTAGTTCAAGGCCATCCTGGGCTACACAAGACAGAATCTGTGTAAAGAGAAACAGAGCTCACACAAAGATGATCCCAGAACTTGGGAGGTGAAGAGAGAAGGGATATGGCAGGACGGAGAGAGGAATATAAGGCAGGAGAAGACAGGAGCTCAGTGTGGTCTGAGGTTTGGTGGACACAGATGCAGTCAGCAGAAGCGGTCTGAGGAGTAATCAGAAGCTGTCAGTCGGAGGACACAGTGTGAGGCAACCTGAGGCCAGGATCGTCCTTTTGGTCTGAGGATTCTGTAGATGTAAAAGATCTCTCTAGTAGCTGGCCACCCTGCTTCTCTGACTCTCAGCTTCTACTACCTGATATCTGACTCCAAGTTTTTATTATTAAGAACAATTAGAATTCGTACTACAGTGGAGATATCACTTTCCTGAGCATGAATCTTTTCGACTAAATTCTTTATCCCTATGCATGCTAGGGATAAGGTTATAGCTCAAGAAGAAAATGTGGTGTCCTAACTTCGGGCATGTTAGCTCATGTTATGAAGCATGACTGAAAGGTTCAAGGGCTGCACTGCACCACCCGTGGCTGTGATACACCCTCACCGGGAACTTTTAGCTAAAGAAGACAAAATGCTTTTTTTCCTTTGAATGTATATTTATTTTTTAAAATTTTTATTCATTTTACACATACCGCAGTTTCCCATTCCATCTCTCCTCCTTCCCCCACCTTCCCCTAGCTTGTCTCTCTATCCACTCCACTCCTCATAAAGGGTAGGACCTCCCATGGATGTCAACAAAGCCTGGCACATCAAGTCAGGTAGGATCAAGCCCCTCCCCACTGCATCAAGGCTGATCAAGGCATCCCACCATAGTGAATGAGATCCAAAAAGCTAGCTCAGGCACCAGGGATAGATCCTGGTCCAACTGCCAGGGCCCCCTCAAACAGACCAATATACATAGCTGTTGCCCACATGCAGAGGGCCTGGTTATGTCCCATACAGGCTCCACAGCTGTTGGTCTCGAGTCCATGAGTTCAAACAAACTTAAAGTCTCTGTGGACTTCCCTGTCATGGTCTTGACCTCCCTCGCTCATATAATCCCTCCTGCCTCTCTTCAACTGGACTCTAGGAGCTCGGTCTGGTTTTTGGCTATGAATCTCTTCATCTGCTTCCGTCATTAAAGAAGGTTCTGTGACAAAAGGAGATTTTAAAGTACCTTAATCTAAGGGTTTTTTTAAGGTGCCTTCCTTAAGTAGCAGCTAACAATTGTAATATGGCATGGCCTTGCTCCCAAAGATGAAAACTGACAGGAATGATTTGGTCTAAGCAATGATCCTCACATGGTCTAAGGCAATGCAGAAAATTGCTTTGCCAAGTATTGCTTTACATTTTCTTATGAAAATCAATTGTAAGAACATCACTAGGCTATTTCTTTGCCAGAGTTCTCATATAAAGAAATACTGGGTCATTTCCACCCTTTGAAACTGTTTCATGGAAAGATAATATGTACAGAGATAAATAAACTTTAGTAAATATTATGAAATATAATCTGTAAAATTAATGGTTTTATTTGACAAGCCTAAGTCAAGCTAACATTCAAATATCCTCACAATGCCCAGGTAAAGAAATTTGTTTATATCTGGAGAGGTGAAGCAAAATTTCAACACTTGAGGAGCAGAACACTTGAGGAGAGACCTTCAAAGTGGACCACAATAGGCCATGATGCGTGACAGTGTTTGTGAGAAGATCCGTGAAGGAAAAGAACGTACTCTACTCTGAAAAAGCCCAGAATGTCTTCCAAGCACAAGCTTCTCTAACTCCATCCATGCATGTTCAGGGAAATCAAGACCTCAGAGAGCTGACCCTCTTCCTTACCTCTTCACAGCTTTGTCTAGTACTCAGAAGCAGTCTAGGAAGTTTGGGTTGAGATTATGGAGCAAAGAAAAGACACTGCCTGCCTAGTTCTCTGGGTTCTTGATTGGATGAGGAGATGATGTTCCTGCTTTGGAGGTTCTAGCCTATACTCTTTGTTGGAAACAGTCCCTACTGTCTCCAACATACACTGTGTCCTGTGGTTTTGCATATTTCTGTTCTGACACAGGCAGATAGAGAGAAGGTTGATTCAGGGAACAAAGTAAGAGTTTGCAAGACTAGCACCACTGAACAATTTCAGTGTTTAGGCACAGCCTGCTGAGGATACCTGTGGTAGACATAAACTAGAGACTCAAATTCCAAGGAAAGTTCGGGGATTCTTCCTAGGGTGTGATAGTTATCTCTGTCTGGGCGGTCTTTAAGTGAAGGGTGGCATTTTCTGTTCTATCCAAATGCTAGAGCGCTTACATGGGACCCTGCTGTTGAGAATTCTGAGTTTCACAGACACGTGTCTCATACTTTTATTAATGAAAAAGGGATCCATGACTCAGTGCTCAGCAGTGACACAGCACTACGCACATACATCCTCTCCTGCATGCCTCGTAGGGACCCTCCTCACAGTTCTTGTTCATGTCTGAGGCTTTTGCTCTCTCTTAGAGTCCTGGACAAGTCCCACAAAAGTCCACCATTCATGTATGCAATCAGCAAGAGTGCTTATTATCCTAGCATACTGGGGCCTGCCACCCCATACAAAGGCTCTAAGACAGTAAGGATCCCAAAGGGACATGTGGGCTTCTGAGCACAGCAGAAGGGGAGTGCCAAGGGCAGTTAGGTTGCTTTGAATATTATTGGCTCAAGAAAGTGGCAACCGTGTCAACATGCATTATAAAGTATGCGCTAGAATGCATGCATTAATTTTTTGCACTTTTAACTACTGAATGACACTAAGTCCTACTTCAAGTCCCTGCTGCCTTGATTTCCCTTCAGGTATGGGTCAACCCTTTCAATATGGGTCAAGTAAATCCTTTATCTCTTAGTTGCTTTTTTCACATCTTTTGATCACAGCACCGGGAAACAAAACGAAGATGTATCTAGCACTGTCAATCATTAGCCTTACTCTGAACATGAATGGAATATTTGCATTCCCCAGTCTGGGCTGCTTTCATTCCATATGGGGAAGTGCTCTTTGTATCTGTTCTAGGATGGGAAATCGATGCCTAACAAAACAAATTCCTGAACTTGTGGGTAGAGCTAAATCTATATCATGTCATCTTTATATTGAATAACAATGGCTGATATTGGGAAACAAAACTGATGTGATAATATTGGGAAAAATGCTTCAAAATCTGGCAGGATGTAAGAGTTATAACGAGGCCTTTAAATTACTTTAGAACATTTAAATATACACTTTCTATCAAACTGTATTTTTTCTATCTATAAGTGGTTATCTTTTAGAAAATTCTGGACTACTGTGTATTCCAATAACATTTTCTTTTTCTCTTCTCTCTTTTTTCCCTTCATCCCTGATCCAATTAACTAAACATAAAACTTTTTCACAGAATGCAGCATGTATACTACTTTGGGGATTTTTTTTTCTCTTGTCTTTTTTGATTTTTGGGTTCATTTGATGAATATTCTATGAAAATTTGTATCTTTAAATATTTCCCTGTTTTGAGAATAGATTCTGTTCTCATATGATACATCCTGTTTACAGTTTCCCCTACTTTAATCCTTTCAGTTCCTCCCCATGCCCCACTTCCATCCAGATAAACTCCCTTTCTGTTTCTGGTTAGGAAAGAACAGGTTTCTGGGAAATAACAACAAAATAAAATATAAGATAAAACAACAGCATCACATCAAAGTTGAACAAGACAAACAAAAAGAAGAAGAAGAAGAAGAAGAAGAAGAAGAAGAAGAAGAAGAAGAAGAAGAAGAAGAAGAAGAGGAGGAGGAGGAGGAGGAGGAGGAGGAGGAGGAGGAGGAGGAGGAGGAGGAAAAAGAAGACACAGAAATCAGAGACACACTTATTCACACACTTGGGAGTCCCATGAAAACACTGAACTGAAGGCTATAGTATATTTGCAGAGTTTCCCACGTCGACATATATAGCCTGTGATTGCTGCATCGGTCTCTGTGTGTGAGCCTTGTTCATTTAATTTAGAGTGTCTTGTTATCCTGGTATCCTTCATCCCTTGTGGTTCTTCCATTCTTTCTGCTTCCTCTTCTGTGTGGTGTTCTCTGAGGTCTGAGGCAAGGGATTTGATGGAGAAATCCCACTTAAATGATTGTTTTTAGTTCTAGGAATTTTCAATTTCCAAAGTTTTGCTAATATTTAACCTCTAAAGATTATCACTTAAGTCTTAATTTTATGATTTATTATTTTTGTCCCATTATTTTAGGATTTGTTGTTATTATTTTTAAGGATTAACTCCTTTAGTTTCTGCCACGTATTTGAGTTACTAGGTGTGTAATTTTCTGAGAGACAACTGATATTTCTTTGGTCAAGAAGAGAACATGAAACTAGCTAATAGTCTACGGATGGCCTGAAGTGCGTTGTCTCTACCTGGTTTCCGGACTTCGCACATGCCAGGACGCAGCCTGATGGACAACCAATTTTCATAATACAGTGTCCACATTTCCAGCTAATAAACTTAAAAATATGACTGCTTATATTCTTAAGATTTTTTTAAATCAATTGTATTTTAAACACTCAGAAAATGAAATAAAGCAGAAATCATGTAAAATTATCCAAAGGTATCAATTAATATTTGATTTTATCATTTTCAGATTTCATGTTAATTTATTTGATACTGAAAGATCAATTCTCATAGTTCTCTTGTGAGCCCACAGTGGCTGGGTGCTGAATAGTGGACACTTTAAGTGGCAGGTTCAAATTCTCCCATGAAGCAGAGTAGTGACCTTTGCCTTCTTGGTCCAGTTCTAATACTGTAGCTCATGTCTGCCTTACATTCTGTTCAGTACCAGTTTTTCTTTTCCAATTTTGGTACTTCTTTGTAATTTTGTGATTTAATGTGACCCTAAGTATAGAGGTAAATATCTATATTTATAAATATATTAATAAACAAAAAATGACTAGGTTGTTCTTCATGGAGAAATTACTGGGTTGAGTTTTTCTATGCTCTGCAAATAACAGTAATGTCACCTGTAAGTTTAATATTAAATAATGAATGGTATACTAAATTAGGTCTCTTTAAATAAGGTTATTCACATAATAGTTTACAAAAGTACATCCAGAGACTGAAACAGTAGCATCAAAATATATCTCACTGTCTACTGTGTAAAAATATTATTTTCTAGTATAACCACTAGAACTAGTGAGATTTAGTGTGGTTTTGCGTATACTCAACAAAAATCTCACAGAATGTCAGACTTTTAAAACAATACTGAAAAATTGAAAATAGGTTGACTAATTCATCATATATACCACTGTTAAGTATTATGTGATTCAACATTACACAAATGTCATAATGTCAGACTTCATCTACTTATTTAATGAAGTGTGATTAAGGATGACAATGCTTCATATGGAAGCTGGCAGAATATTCAGAAAATTTATATAGAAATGCAAAGATTAAAAATAGCAAAGTTCCCTTGAAGAAGGATGTGGGAGGACTTTCACTGCCATCTAAAAGCCAAATTTCAAAGCATATGGTCCAGATGCAAGGGGAGGTGAGAGAACACTGAAAAATAGAGAGCCTACAAATAGTCATCTGCATATGGACACTGGACTTGGAAGATAAGTCACTTACAAGAGTAGTGGAGTAAAGCCATTTCAGAAATGTAGTGGAGGCAGGAGAACCTCCTCATAAAATTAAAAGGACTCTAGTGCTCTGATACGCTGATATTTCTCAAAGTCCATGTAAATGTAAACCACACGCACACACACACAAACACACACACTGAGAAAATATAAGAGCAAATAAGTTTAATAGAATCTCTATGACATGAAGGTAGAAAAATATTTAAGGTATATTTCATGTTTACTTACAAATTTATATAAAATGTATGTCTATATGTTTGCTTGCATAAATAGTTTAAATAAAACCATGTTATTTGAATTGATTTTGCTCCCTTAAAAAGCCAAAAATCACTGTGCCAGACAAGGGAAGACTCTTCCACTTCATTGTATGAGTTGGAGGAGTCTAAGAGTCCTCCAATACAGGCTATTATCATTGCCCTTGTTTGCGTCCCAGAATTTAAACTTAAGTACATATTGCAATGTTCCAGATACAGAGTTTGGAAGAAACAATTTGGAATTTCACTGGAAACGTCCCCTGGAAGGCTTTGCTTTCATTGTATCCAAAACTCCTGTGCAAGCTACTGAGGGAAGAACGTGATCACAGTCCTGACCAGATGTGAATGAAACCTCAGAAAAGCAACCACAGTGGCAAGATGTCAACAAGGGCTCAATGATGGCACTTTTATCTTGGTTGTGACCGGGTGCATTCTCATTGAACTCACGTTCTGCTAAACAGGAGGAAATTAATGATTTGTAAACTTAGGTAGCTCTTTGTGACTGGTGATGCCATGAACTCTAAGGAAGGACCTACAAGTGATACATCCCGAAATCAATATAATTCTCATCTGTGTTCTGTATATGAATGGTTATGTCCGCAGATAAGTATAGCTCTCATTTTTCCATTTTCATTAGATATTTGAGAATTTTGTACATGTTGGCAGTGGTGGCACATGGTTTTAATCCCAGGACTTGGGAAACAGAGGCAGGTGATCTCTGAGTACTAGGCCAGTTTTGTCTACAGAATCAGTTCCAGGACAACCAGGGCTACACAAAGAAACCCTGTCTCAAGAAACCAACAAAAATCCAACCCAACCAAAAGGAGTGAAAGAGAATTTGGGAGAAGGTATTTTGATCATATTTACCACCATCTACAAATCTGTCCAATTCCCAATTCCTCCCAGGTCAAACTCCTTCTTCATCTTCTTTGCTACCTAACCTCTCTCTCTCTCTCTCTCTCTCTCTCTCTCTCTCTCTCTCTCTCTCTCTCTCTCTCTCTCTCTCTCTCCAAATGATAGATGACATCTATCTAAATGATAGATAGATGATAGATAGATGATAGATAGATAGATAGATAGATAGATAGATAGATAGATAGATAGATAGATAGATGGTGTGGAAAGTCTTTCTGTATATGTGTTGCTTCTATTAGTTAATGAATAAAGAAGCGGCTTGGCCTGTGATAGGGAAGGGTAGAGCTAGGCAGGGAAAACTAAAGCGAAAGCTATTTTTAAGGAAGAAATGAAGTAACTCATGAGAGAAATTACAGATACAGGCTACCAGTTTTCAGAGTCTGTGATCCTGTAAGCCTTGCTAGTCAAGCTAATTCCCAACAGTGTTCAGTGGGTGTTCGTTTGAATTATCAGTTGCCATATGCTTGCTGTGTGTTTCCATGCTCCCTAAGACTTAGCTAAATTTAGACATCTATTTTTTGATATTCTAATTTAATGGACTGTAGGTTTTTAAAGTATTTCCTATAACGCTCTAGACTCCTTTTGTGTTTGTACTTCCCTTCTACTGGATTACAGATTGGTTTCTTCTTGACTTTCTGGATTCTTGAGCTGCATTATTAAGTCATTTACTTGTCTTTCCATGATTAGTTTAACGGATACTCTTAGAAATATAAATTCCTCTCTTTGGATGGCTTTTAATGTCTGCTAGTGGTTTGTAGCCTTTTTTTCATTTTCATTTAATTCTGTGAACTTTTAAATTTATTTCTTGATTTTTTTCCCTCTGACTCCTTCATCATTCAGTGATATTTTGTTTAATATCCATTAGTTATTTAGATTACTAAGGATTCCTTTAGTGTTGTTTGTGGGCTTTATTATGTGTTATATTAGGATATATGTGTGGATTTACTCCAATTTTTTCAATTTATTAAGGTGTGTGTGTGTGTGTGTGATTATAATTTACTCTTGGTTAATTGTTCCTCAATTAAAATAAACTGTTCTTCTTTATCTTTTTGATTAATCAAATTTTGAAATTTATTTCAATCAGTATTAGGCTTGTGACACCTGTTTGCTACTTGATCTCATTTGCTTGGAATACTTTTATTATAACATCTTTTCTTTTTAAGATGGTGATTATCTTTGAAGGAAGAAGATGAGTTTCTTGTAGACAAATTAGGTAAAATTTATTTCTTTATGATTCAACTAATCTGTTTCTTTTGGTTGAATAAAAGATTTCACCAATACTTAGAAATTATATTGAAAACTTTATCTTAATTGCAGTAATTTTATTTTTATGTTTATATTATTTGTTTGTCACCCTTTGTGTTTCAATAATTATTATTTCACTTGTTTTCTTCCCAGAGTATCAAGACTATACTTGTTCCTATTTAGTTCAAAGTACGACTTGCAGTATTCTCTGTAGAACTGGTTTGGTAAACACAATGCTTTTAGTTTGTTTGTATAATAAAATGTTTTTCTTTCTACATAATCTTTGGCAGGTAGTTTTTCTGGGTGCAGAAGTTTTGTTTGGCTTTTATGGTCCTTTATAACTTGCTATACATTTCATCATTCCCTTCTGGCTTTTAAAGTTTGGTTGAGAAATCATCTATTATTCTGAAAATAGTTCCTTTATGTTATTTGTGATACCTTTCTTTCAGTTTCAATAGTCACTCTGTTCTATACCTTTAATATTTCAGTCATAATATGCTATGGAGAGTTTCCTTTGTGCTCCTCCCTTCATGTGCTTCTTTTATCTATAGGAGTGTGCCTTTCCTTAATTCAGTGACCTTTTCTTCTACTGTCTTTTTGAAATTCTGGTCTATCCCATTCTATTGACTTGACATTCCCCCTAATCTATATCTATAGTGTTATATTTTGGTCTTTTAATAGTGTACCACAGTTCTTGCATCCTCCTTTATGCTTAGTTTTAAAAATCTTTTTTCATCATCTTTCTTGAATGATCCGATTTATCTATGTTCATTTCAAGTCTTGACATTCTATCTTCTACTTGATCCATTCTACTTGTAAAATATTCCTCTGAGTTTTCTAATAAGGTTATTGAATTTTCAATTCTATTTTCATTTCAACTTGTATTTTCTTCAATAGTTTAACTCTGTGTAAAATTCAATTTTTCTGAAGACTCTTTTCTGATGTTCTTTTCCATTTCATTCTTCTGTGTATTTGACTTTTCTTAGAAATCACTCACGCAGCTATTGCTACCCTCTTAAATTCATGGAGATGTTTGCTCTTTAGTTCTTTAAACTACTTAAATTCTTTGAGGACATTTATGACTGTTATTTTAAGTTACTTCTCCTTGGGTTTATTTAGGTGATTTTTCACAGAAAAATATTTCTATTGGACTCATGGCTTTGAAAGAGAAAATATACTGGCCTGGTTATTTAGTTGTTTTTAGTTTTATGATATTAACTTGACATGTGGATTCTTTCCTTGGCTGTGTCGATGTGGGATCCAAAACTGCTTCAGTCTTGGCTTATATGGGGGGGGGGGGGTGTTGTGAAAGCAGAGATAGTCTTGGGAATGTGGAGATGCTATTGCTGGGCTTATTTCTTGGAGGACTCACAGAGAAAACTGGTTTGTGAGAGCCAAGAGGAAAGCATAGTAGAGTATGGAGTGCAGGGACACTTTCAGGAGAATGCTGGTGTGAGAGATATGCCTCCAGGGTATGCCTCCTTGTTTAGCAATAACAGTTGGAGCATTGTTTTGATAGGCAAGTAATATTAGGAAATCAAAATGACTCAAAAAGAATAATTGATAATATACTAGTTACTTTTATGTCCTTTGATTTTCTAGAATACATCAATGCTCAGGTTTAAAGAACTCTGAAAATCCATGTTTTCATATTCAAAAACAAGTATTTCTATTTTATTAGCATCTCTGATAAGTATAGCTTTTTATCTTTTTATCTTTTATTTTTATCTTTTAGTGTAATGTGATGAAACAACTTCCGTTATTCTAAATTTTTAACACACAGAGTTTTAAGATGATGATAACTATAAATATTTAAATGATATAATTCTTACATTCATTTCCCCAAATTTAACACCACGGTAGTCTTCCAGATATAATTATGAGTTAGCAAAATAGTATTCTATAAAATTCTGGTTTTTTTTTTTAATTTTCAACTTTCCAAAATACTGGGTCTTCCTGTGGGAAAAAATTATTACCTAGCATTTTTCTTTTTTTTTCTTGGGACTCTTAACACAGAACTTGACAAATTATTTTAACTGATTTTTTTTTTGTTCAGATTGTGAACTTCTGATGCTGAACAGATGATGCAGGAGATCACAGACAAAAGAGTCACGAATGCTTGGCATGAGCTATTTCACACAGTTCCACAAAAGTTCATCAAGGATATCACAGAGATCATGACATTATGCAAAACAATGGTCACAGCTTGCCCTGAACTTCTGCTAGTAATTAAAGTGAGCATTTCAACAGGCATGAATGTGCAGGCCTATAACAAACACACTATAACGGCCACTCAACTTTCAATCAAAAGTTATGAGTCCTTAACTGTAACTAAGGTGTTACTGGAATCTAATGTGCTTTTGGCCATGCATCTCTCCCATGATCTATTCTGTGTCAGAGGCTCACAACTTGAATATAAAATGAAATTGAAAACAAAATAATAGGCAAAGTTCCTATCAGTATATATTAAATATGAAGAACCTCAGATGCAGACCAGACCATGAAGGAGATACAGGCACAAAGGGATCATGAATGTAGGCAGGAGAGCCTGCACACAATATTCTGTGTTTGTTCAGTCGGTACAAACTCCCAATTTAATTTTACTTGTAAATTTAAGAAATTTTTGTTGCAATATATCAATTTCTTCTATACTGTCTAACATATTTCCAATGCCTGGCTTCTAATATGACCTTAATAAATGTTATTGAGAAAGTATTAACTGTCTGATAGTGGAGCCGGGATTAGAAGATGCATTTTCTGGTTAAGAGTGATCAGGATGAATGAGTGCTATAATCCATGGAAAAACAGATTTCTTTATTATCTTGCATCATTTGGTTTTATTCCAACTGTCTGCTTTAAAGTCTAGTGGTTCAACTATGTCAACTAGCAAATAAAATTAACCTTCTAGAAAGTATTTCTAGGTATATTAATCACCTTTCTATTACTGCTATAAAGAAACATGACCAAAAGCAACTAATAAAAGGGATATACATTTGGAATTACAGTTTCAGAGGGATAAGAGTCCGTTGTGGTTGGGAAGCATGGCAGCAAATCGCAGGCAGGACAACAGGAATAGGAGCTGAGAACTGAATCTCAGTCAAGAGCATGAAACCAAGAGAGTAAACTGGATGCAGGGTCAGACTCTAAGCTTTCAAACCTGCCCCCAGTGACATATTACCTCCAGCAAGGCTTTATCTCCTAAGCCTTCCCAAACATGGCCACCAACTGGGTGTGAAAATTCAGATATCTGAACCTATGAGGGACATCCTCATTCAAACTCCCACAGTAAAGGTTAGTTCACCACACCTCTCCTCTCTCTTTCCCTTCTCTCACTCCTTCAAAACCTCCCACACCACCTCTGACCCTCCCAGAGATTCCTTTCAATCATTTGAAAAAAACGGTATCTCCTGAGCTTCTCCCACCTCAGCCCCTCAACCCCTCCCTCCCTTTGCCTCTGCAGATGCTTTTCTGAAGAGCTCTGTTCTCTGTGTTGCTCCCCCAAGTTGTAGCTGTTTGGCCATAGCCATTTTACTACGGATTTCTGGAAAAAAAATGCTTCCTCATTGTGGGGTCTGCATCATATTCTTTTCGTCCTAAAAATCTACATCTTTGAGTCATATCTCAGCACAGCATTATCAAGTACTATCCCTGGTAGTGTCGGATATCCAGCAACGAGGGACTCCTCCTCATTTTGCGATGATTTTAGCTCCTGACTCACTGCCACTATTCCCAAAATAATCGCTGTCTTACATTTGTAGTGGTGACTGTTGATACAGATCATCCGCACAGCATCCTGTACGCAAGTTACTTGAAATGATGTCTACAGAACATTCATTTTCTCTCACACTCCTCTGTGGCCAACCCCTGACTCTGCCATAGCTAGTGCCAATCCCTGCATTACACCAGAACCGTACGTCATAATCTCACCCAAGTTTCATTTCCTCTTCCTTCAGCTCACTTCTTCAGAGGTCCAACCCCCAACCACCTTATACATTTCACGTTCTCCAATCTCAACAATAAGTTTTCCCTGACTCCTGCCATTGGATGTAATAGTTAATTTTGGTTATCAATGTGACATACCTGGGAAGAGGGGACTTCAACCAATGAACTGTTTACATCAGTTTGATGTGAGAATTTTCTTGATTTCTATTTGATGTTGGAGGGTTCAGTATATTGCAGGCAGTAACATCTGTAGCCTAATGGGCCTAAAAAAAAGATAGATGAATAGAAGCAGGAGAGCAACCCAGTAAGCAGTATTCCCTACGGTTTCTGAATCTGTTAGTTGAGTTCCTGCCATGACTTCCTTCCATGATGGGCTGTTACTGGGAAGTGTAAGCCAAAATTAATCTTTTCTCCGTCAGCTTATTTTATTCATGGTGTTTATTAAAGCAACAAAGAAAACTGTCACAATAGAGTGCTGGCTAATATATGTCTATGAGTCACTTTCTCATACACATGCTCAACTCCTGCGCTCCCTTAGTTTGCTGTACATTTTGAGACCTTCACAACATGAGATTACCCGTCTCCTCATTACTTACATCTCTATAGCGAGCACAGATAAGGAAGTGAACTCAATTCTGAAGACAGAACTGACCCTGGAAATTCATCCCAGGCAATTTCAGCTACAGCCCTGAATGACTCATGACAACCGTCTTGTATTTCCCGTGGTTTCATACGATCTCACTTTCTGATTTTTCTCTCCAAATCCCCAGTACCACTTTCCCAGTTTTGCTCTCCATTTCTTATTCACTGAGAAAACCAGACTTTAGAATAGATCCCTGCAGACTCCCACAGGCACATCCATTCACTCCTCAGCATCTGCACCCACATGCTCTGTGTTCCTGCTGCTCACATATGAGCACGCTGTGAGTTGTGATGCCGCTGAAGGCCATCTCTCCATCTGTGCTTAGACGCTGTCACCTCCCACTCACACAGGATCTAGTTCTGTAAGCCCTTGCCCTTGACATGAAGACTTCAGTCTGCTTTCTCATCCTCACTCTTCCAACTTCTGCTCCATTTCTTTGTTCTCATAACAGCAAGACTACCTAAAAGAGAAGTCTAAATTTCTTAAAACTCCAAAAGATCACAAAAGGGAAAATATTAGTAACCTTAAAAGTTATTTTGATTTTCAAAAATGCAAAACCACATTTACAATCCATAAACTTAATTAAAATAAAATACTGTGTTTTATGAGGTCACTATCAAGAAGATATGATGACAATCCACAAATTGGAAGGCACTGTTTTCTTTTGTTTTTTGTTTTTTTTTTTTTTTTTTTTTGGTTTTTCGAGACAGGGTTTCCCTGCAGCTTTTTTTTTTTTTTAGAGCCTGGCCTGGAACTAGCTCTTGTAGACCAGGCTGGCCTCGAACTCACAGAGATCCACCTGCCTCTGCCTCCCGAGTGCTGGGATTAAAGGCGTGCGCCACCTGGAAGGCACTGTTTTTAAAGGATGTATTTGATAAAATCCTGTTGCCTCCAACATATGAAAAAATATTAAAATTCAGCAGAAACAGAAGAGGCTAAGCAAGGAGGTAACAAATGATCGGATTTAGTTATTTTTCTACTATTGTTGAGAAACATCATGATTGAAGTATCTTAAGAAAACAGCATTGAATTGGGGACATGCTTGCTGTCTCAGAGAATGAGTCTATGACATCATAGTGGGAAGCATGGCAGCAGGAAGGCAGGCATGGTGCTAGGGAAGTAGCTGTAAGGTTAAATATGTTTCACAATCATGAGGCAGAAGGCAGAGGGACAGGCAAACAGAGAGAGAGAAAGACAGACAGGCAGACAGACAGAAAGATAGAGGAGCTCACTTGGAATGGTTTGAGCTTTTTAAACCTCAAAGTCCACCCAGAGAAACACACCTCCTCCAACAAGGCCACAGTTCCTAATCCTAATTTTCAAACAGTTTTACCAACTGATAACCAGGAATACATATATGTGGGCCTATGAGGGACATTCTCATTCAAACAACCACAGACCTGTACACACACTTCACCAAGGAAGATGCTCAGAGTTCCAGCAGGAATGTAATAAATTAAAAGAAGACACTATCACATAGGTCACAGAATTGTCAAAATCCAAAGCAATGGCAGCATCAAGCATCAGTAAAGGTGCAGAATTAAGAAAATTTAGTCGCCACATGGTGTTGGCACACGCCTTTAATCCCAGCATTCAACGCAGAGGCAGGCAGATCTCTGTGAGTTTGAGGCCAGCTTGGTTTTATAAGAGCTAGTTCCAGGACAGGCTCCAAAGCTACAGAGGAACTGTGTCTTGAAAAAAGAAAGAAAGAAAAAGAAAGAGAGAGAGAGAGAGAGAGAGAGAGAGAGAGAGAGAGAGAGAGAGAGAGAGAGAGAAAAAGAAAGAAAGCTAGCTTACTCATTGTTGGTGGGTATGTATTTAAAAATAAAAACTCTTTGCTCTTTACTGTCTCAGGGGCCCAAAACTCAGCTCCCAAATAAACACAAGGAGACTTACTCTTAATTATGAATACCTGGCCTTGGCTTGGCTTGTTTCTAGCCAGCTTTTCTTAATTTAAATTATTCCCGACCACCTTTTGCCTCTATTCTGTATGTCTTTCTTTACTTCTTACTCTGTGGCTTGCTGTATAACTATGTGTCCTCTCTCCTTCTTTTCTTGTTCCTCTATCTTCTCCTCTCAGATTTTTCCTAAACTGACTTCTGAGAACTCTTCAAGATTCATGTTATAACCACAGACTCTTTTTTTTAAAAAAAAACAATTTTAATTTATTTCTTAATTTGAAATGTACTCTACTTATCTACCTTCATTTGCTGCATAATGATTTCGAAATGCCAAAGCATGGTCCTGAAAACACAATCATGTCCTTGAGTAAGTCTTCACCACCAGTTCGCCTTTCTGTGATCCTGCCTGGTAGTGTTTCCTCTGCTTCTCTCCGGGGGATGCTTGGTTGAACTGTGTGTAGACGCTGACACAATGGAGTGTGAATGAACTGCTAGAGCATTGAGATAATGCAACTTGGACTGTGGAGTCAACAATTAGAGCCAATCCAAGAGCCCTCTGGTCAGAGCAAGAGTAGGACTTACTAAGAGTGGGTGTTCCAGAAAGCCAGGCTGCTCCAAGTACGGTTAAATAAAGTATGACAGACTAATTGAAAATGGTACAGAAAGCGGCTCCTGAGGTCCCAACATATTGTCATAATGCACTTGCACGAACATAATTAATAGACAAAAACACTATTTTCAACCCATTAAGATTTTAATACTCTCGTTATGCATCCCATATTTATTTTGTCCTTAGAATTTTACTAGAAGATTCCACATGATGGATGTTCTGCTATAAGTGAATAAGGTGCCAGAGTTTGGGGGTAATTTGCTGTTGCTCTTTCTACCTCCAAATTCCCTTTCCTTTATTTTTACTGCCTCTGCTCCCTGAAATTCCTAGGAATGGCCATTGATCACTTCGTTGTTTGCAATTATATGCAGCCTTTGCATAATATTAATTTGGGGTGGGAGTTCAAGTCAAGGTTTCTCTGTGTAGCTAGAACTAGCTCTTGTAGACCAGGCTGTCCTCAAACTCAGAGATCCATCCTGCCTCTGCCTCCCAAGTGCTGGGATTAAAGGTGTGTGCCACCACCACCCAGCAGTCTTAATTTTTTTTTTTATTGAGAGTTGCTCAGTCAATAACATACTTCATTTATGTTTTTTATAAATAATAATCAATTACTTGCAGCATTTGTATGCTTGAGCTTGCTCATTAAGACGTTTGCTTAAACTATTTCTGAAGTATTAATACTGAAGAGTTTACAATCTATGTTGAAAACTCAACATCCTTGAAAATATATCTGACTTTTCCTTAAGCAATTAAAGGGCATTAGGTGGCATAAAGGTGGTAAGACACTTACATAGCACACACAAGGCCCAGAGTTCCATCACAATAACATACACACAAAAACAGTAGAAACGTATGTGCATACATGTAATTATACACTTTTTCTTTTGGTTTCATATGTGTGTGTGTGCATGTATAAATATGTCTGTGCATGTATATATGTGTATGTTGAATGTGTGTGCGTGCTGTATGTATATATAAGTGATGTGCTTCAAGGTTTGTACCCATAGTCACAAATGCACCTCCAAAATGGAGATGAAAGACACGTGAAAGTACTGTTTGCTTTGACTGGTCTTATGAGTAGGCATTGCTAGTAAGTAGTGTGATGATTAACCAACTTGAGTTCAAGGATGCAATGGTCAATTTTTCTCAGCTAGTTTTCCAAAGAAGTCTGAACATGAATGCCCCCATTTCAGTTGAGATAGACTTGAAAGATCAGGTCCATTATTACTCCTTTTGATGAATTATTTTTAAGCTGAATCAGACATCCTTTGAACATGGGAAGGTATTGGTACACTTTTGTAATGTTTTTAAGGATGTAACCATTACATAATCAATATACTTTACAAATAAGTTGCATGATAGCAAAAATCTCACATATTTAAGGCTGGCTTCTTACTGGCTGAATATCTGAGGATGACCATGAATTTCTGATTGTCCTGACTTCACATACCAATAGCCGAGATTACAATTTGTACATCACCATGCTTGCTTTATGTGTTATTGCTAGCATTTGAATCCCAGACTTATATATGATATCCAAGAACTCTGCCAAGAGACTCTGTTCCTGATCCTTAACTTATATTAAAAGAAACAAGACTTACTTTGTACACTTGACATTTTTTTTTTCCTTCAGTTTCTTACCATGGCCTCTTTCGGAAGACCAGCCTACTATGAAGAAGCAGTGTGTCATAACACGACACAGAATAGCACATATCTAACTCAGATTTCAACCTTATATACATAATACATTTAGTCTCAAAACAATAGGTAGGAGTAAAATAATTTGAAAATTTGTGAGTTTTGTATTTTATTTCACTTTCCAGATAAGTATTTTAACTCTTTATAAAGTCTATAATAATTGGTCATTTTAAAGACCAGCTTTGAGGATTTGGGAAATTTTAAAATCACTCTTGCTAGTTAGCTCCATCATAGCACTGGGTACTCCTGCTTTGGACCCTGTAAAGTCATCAACAGGAAAACACACTGAGTGCAAATAGAGGTGGATCCTCGGAGCCTTTTTCCTCAGTGTGAACTGTAGCTTCATGAAAACTGCACCCTCAGGTGGAAGACTCTGAAAGTGGCTGATTGATCAGAACTTCGGTGACTGAGCAGTCTCTGATCATGATGATCCAAAATGTGATCCCTTGATCGTTAGTTCCCTTAATGTTCCTTCATCACTAGCCTCTGTGCCTGACCTTTTAATCAGGCACAACATGAGGATTCGTTTAACCTGGATTGCTAGGTTCCAGTAGACCAGAGGTAGCTGTAGCCTGTAACACTTTGCCCTAACTCGTCTCCCTGCTGCTTCTACCAGTATATCTGCTAAACTCACGGACGTGTGTCTGTTTTCAGTTATTATAAAAACTCATATTGCAAACAGGAAATAGCCCAACATCATACATGAATCATGACGCAGAATGCAAAGTAGTTGGGGAATAGAGAGAATGGGTAGGAGGGGGACAAGGAATAGGTGGAAGAGATTGGGCTTGAGGAACAAGGAAAACAAAGCATTAATGAAAATCTTATGAAACCCATTACTTCATGAACTACTTTAACACAAGACAAACACACACACAGAAACAAGCAAACAAACAAAAATGGACTGAGGGAATAGTCACATAATTATTCCCATAATGCATTATGTTACTTGGTCCAACCTGAATCCATGTTCTAGGTCCATGGTCTGATATATTTGGTATAGGATACATTCTCATTACATTTGGAGTGATAACTGTGTTTGCATCAGCAAACATGCATGATTCTGAGCTGTGAAATGTCACTGGCAACAACTGTCAAAAATCACAAAACATTTGAGGGTCCCATATTATTAAAATATGGAAGATTGAGATCAAAGTTTCAGAATTGTAGAGCTGAAAAAAAAAAGAGCATTTATAAATTATGGCTCTTGTGCCAGTAAGAGGGTAATTGGGTACACACAGGAAGCCATACTTACAAAGTATCTCAGGGTGTTATTTTGTCAGGTAACTAATATTAAACAGAGAAACATGTATTCAAAATGAAAGATTGTTTTCTGAACAAGAAAGATAATGTAAGAACATTTACAAAAGAAAGAAAAGAGAGCAGTCACCCTAACGTCTTAATCCTAACAGTAATTTTTCTCTACCCTTTCACATGAAGCAGAAAGTGTTTGTGAGGTTGATATTAACTTGAGCAGTGCATAGCCATGGAGGCAGCGTATAATTGCAGCTGATTTCTAAGATCTTAGTACAAGTCAGTGCTTTTGATCTGCTAAACACCTTGAGAGGTTTGAAATGTAAAACAGGTCTAAGCTAAGCCTTGGGGCACAGGGAACCTATGTGCAGAGGAGTTTCTGGAGTTCCGAAAGTAATCCAGGAGGAAGGGAAAATGAAACAGAAGCAGAGGGCAAGGGCCATTGATGTCCATTGTCTGGGCTTTGGCTGGGTCCATAGTTCTCCTGCAGCAGGTGGCTCTGTTGGTCTGCGCAGGAGCCAGAAACTGTGTGGTGGCATTAATCTGTGTTCCTGTTAACTATAAAGAGCAAGGCATCTACTTTTGCAGCGGTACTGATGACTACAGACACAGTTGAGGAGTGACATGAAACGTGACAGTCCACCTCACCCTAAGAGTTACAGCCTAGACGGGAAGCTACTGAAGAGAAGTCTTAAACATGTAGGGACCAGGAGGTGAACAGAATAGGGGGACATGATGTGAATCCCCCAAAGATTCAATAAAGAAGTGAGCTTTGGCTTGAGATTAAAACAGAATACTCAACAATTAAAAAGAGATACCAAAGAGTAGCTCCCCCCAATTAGTGACTCCTGGAGGGGGCGTAAGAGGGGAAGGACTCAGTTCTATTTACAGGCCAGGCCACTAAGAATTTGACCACGTTCCAGTGAGAATACACATAACACAAAGTGGACCTGTCTGGCCATTCTTGGTTTTCTTCTTATTTTTATTTTTTAGTTCTTTTGGGGGGGGGGGGAGGGAGTCACCAGTGAGGGGTGGACATGGAAAGACAGAGAAGAAAATGTGATGAAGGTACATGATGGGGAACTTCCAGAGATCAATAAAAGAGCTATGTGGGCAACAAACAAACAAGAAACAAGATGAACAGAAGGGAGGGAGGACACAAGGAGACCCAGGCCCTGCAAAACCACTGAGCAAAGCCCACATGAACTCATAGAGACTGAAGTCGCTACCACAGGGACCACACTGGTCTGCACCAGGTCCTCTGTGCATTTTTTAGCTTTCAGTTTATCACTCTTGGGACTTCTGAATGTGTGACCAAGGGTGTCTCTGATTCTTGTACCTTGTCTTGGGGTTCTTTTATTTTTTTTTCTGTTGGTTTTTCTTGTCCAACTTCTATATGATGGTTTTGTTTTATCGTATTATCCTTTATTTGGTTATTGTCTGATGTTATCCTTTCCTAATGGAAGACTGAGAGAGAGTAGATAGGTTGAGAGAGGAGGTGGGAAGGAACTGGGAGGAGTAGAGGTAGGGACAACTATATTCAGGTTACATTGTATGAGGAAATAACCTATGTTTAAAAGGGAAAAATAAATGTTATTAAAAATATACACCAAGATTGGAGAAGTGATTGAGAAAGACAGCTTGGAGCTGACTTTGGGTCCCCAAACATACCCCACAGATGTGAAAACACACACACACACACACACACACACACACACACACACACACACACACATTTTACACTCAGACGCTAGCACATACACACACTCTTAACAAGACCACATCGATAGATCTGTCTCCAAAGACTGATGTATTTACATGTGCTTGGCTGGTTTATTTTTAAAACACAAATGTCAAAGTAAAACAAGACAGGGAGACCAGATAATCTCTAACATTCTCATCAAAGCTAGCCAAAGGGAACTGTCTAGACACATCAGTCAAACAGATCAAATGTAGCCTTGTTACTCACAAAATAAACAATAATCTAAATATTGGTGACTAAAATGGAAAATTCTGACTCTATCTTAACCCCTGCCCGGTGAAGAAAACATTCTAGCTAAATTGTACACCTTTACTTTCTCCTTACATGATTTCATTCCTAACTTTGATACTCTTATCATTTTTTAAAAACTGGTTCTCAATTACATTTTTCTTTCCTTTCTTTCCTTCACTGTCAGAGCCAGCCCTAGACATGTTACTATAGTCAGTATCTGGGCTCACTTCCGACACACCCTCAATTTGTCTGATACATGGCTTGTTTCAGACAGTTGTCATCTGCCTAGGGGAGGACCCAAACATGTTTGCTGGTTACTGCTCCCTAAAGGGCAGCAGCAGGCGCACAAAGCAAGGCTGTAGATGCTTCGCTATGAGTTGCTCCAGCTTGTAATCAGTTATGGAGAGTGAACAGGAAAAACTATGTTTCCACAGCTTATCATTGTGCACCACCTGCCAAAGTTCGCAAAGTCACGCCTTTTGATTTCTCCTAAACTGACGTGCGATAATTCATATTAACCTCCAGAGAATTTAGACTACAGTCTTCGCGTTCTCTTAAGCCTGCAGGCTAACGCACGTTTCTACATGGATAGAGGGGAAACGATGAATGACGCGATCTGTTATACACCCTGTATCCAACCATCAGAAAAGGCCTCTCCCTGGGAGAGTGTTTTTATCTGTCGTGAACTCTGAGCAGCCATTCCCTGTGGTAGTGCTACGATAATTTCTTGCAGCTTTCTGAGCTGCAAGATTACTCCTGATGCAAGTTAATAAATAATGCATGGGTAGTTAGTAGATCCACTCCTTTCAGAGAGTGAAATTGTGCCAAATCATAGAGGAGCTGTGGTTGAGTGTTTGTTTGTTTTCTCCTTGGCCCACCTCCCAGCTCCCGGATAAATTCACAGAGACTTGTTCTCACCTATCAGTGTCCAGCCATAATGTCATTTGTTTCTTGCCAGATTTTCTTTATTTCTTTTTTCTCTCTCTTTTTGTTTGTTGTTTCCCCATTGTTTTTTTAAAATTTGATTTTATTTATTTAACAGGTTTTTATTTATTTTACAAACCAACCACAATTTCCCTTCCCTCATCTTTCCCTGCCACCCACGACTAATTTCAATATATCCTCCACTCTCATCCTCTTCCCCTCCATCTCCATTCAAAAAGGGGCAGGCCTCCCATGGACTTGAACAAAGCAAGGCAACTTCAAATTGACGCAGGACTGAGTTCCTCCATCTGCGGAAATGCTGGGCAAGGTGATCCAGCTTGGGAAACAGGTTCCCAAAGGCCAGTTAAGCCCCGGGAACAGGTCCTGATCTCCCTGCTGGGAGCCTCACAAACAAACCAATCTACACAATCTTTGCCTGGCAGTCCCACCTATATCTCTCCTGCCTAGCTATTGGCTATTCAGCACTTTATTATTAGACCAATCAGGTGTTTTAGATAGGCAATGTAACAGAGTTTCAGTTTCACAGAGTTAAGAAAAATTGCAGCATAAAAGAAGTACAGACACCAAGAGAAACAATTAATAAATGGGACCTCCTGAAACTGAAAAGCTTCTGTAAAGCAAAGGACACAGTCAACAAGACAAAACGACAGCCTACAGAATGGGAAAAGATCTTCACCAACCCCACATCAGACAGAGGTCTGATCTCTAAAATATACAAAGAGTTCAAGAAACTGGACATCAAACTACCAAATAATCCAATTAAAAATGGGATACAGATCTAAACAGAAAATTTTCAACAGAAGAATCACAAATGGCCGAAAGACACTTAAGGAAATGCTCAATATTCTTAGTCCTCAGGAAAATGCAAAAAAAAAAAAAAAAAAAAAAAAAAAGAAAAAAAAAAAAGAATGCAACACATCTTAAAATAATATTCCACAATCAATGCTGTGATAAATTGGAAAAAGGAAAGTCAGGGAAGTGGCAAAAAGGCAAAGGAGAAGGAAAAGAGAGAAGCCTGTTAAATTATGGATAGTAAGATCCCACTCAAGTTGCGGAGCTGATAGCTCTTGGGGAGGTTATGGCTTTAGGTTGTTTCTACTGGTAGGCTGCCCATGTGCAAGTGGATGTCTACATTCTCTTGTGTATGTGAGCAGTGTGAATTGGATGCAGTAGAATGGAACGATAAACAGAGAGACAGGACTTGAAGTTGAGAGATCATGCTGGGGCGTCCAGAGGGAGTTGGAGAGAAAAAAATGGGGTTGGTATGATCACCATGCATTGTATACATGTGTGAAATTCTCAAGCAATATTTAAATGGTGCATTATAAGTAACCATAAAATTAACTTTTTAGCATCAACTCCTTTTTTTTTTTTTAAAAAAAAGGTACTCCTTTTTACTTCTGGTTTGAAAATTAATTTGTCACATTGTTACCTCAAGCAAAATAATTTATAAATATCTAAGTTTAAAGAAATTGACTTTATGCTTAAAATCTTTAGCTTATTTGTAATGCAACATACATATCTTCTACAAATGAAATATCATATATACAGATATGTGCATTTACTCATATCTGTCTTTTATCTGAGTACGATTGACACTTATCAGAAAATTAAATACACACATTTTTCATTCCTTTAAAAAATATATACAAATATAAAGTTTCAAGTCATATGCAAGTGTCATCAGAACCAAGACAAAGGAACAGAGAGCAAATCCTTCAGACTTTGTGGGACCTTTGATCTCTATCCTACCAGCTTCTCTCTTCTTTCAGAAAGAACCAGAAAAAATCAAAATAGAAAAGAAATGGAACACAGAAATGTGCACAACCATACCATTTCTGTCTTGGAGTTTGTGATTTTAAACTTACTTTAGGCCCTTTATGACAGGATAGACCTGAAGTCTGCCTCAAATGGCTCATTCAATGTTCCAAAAGTACAGTGTTTATCTAAAAAAGTCTGTTTGAAACTCATGTAAATTTGAGTTCCTTTGAAGTTTTGTGAATTATTTCATAGTAAAATCACACACACACACACACACACACACACACACACACACACACATGAGACTCATGCAGAAGTCATTGGGTCATTGGATTGTACTTTGATCTCTGTGTGCTAGTTTACAAAGCACTGTCCCAAGGAAAACATGATCCAAACCAAAGAGTTTTTTTTTTTTCTTTTTTTATAATGATTCTCTAGATTTCCGTGTCAGCCTTTGAAGGCTTTGGGACTTCTATATTTTGGGCTGAAAAAGCAAAGTGATTGCATGAGAGGCGTCAGGACAACCAGGACACTATCGTGTAGTTGCTCATGTATCATTCAGAGAGGTCCTTTTCCCCTACTCATAAGTAGGCGATCTGGAGAATATGAACATCCACGTGCAGGAGGGTCCTAAGTACCCTGCATCATTCATCCTCTTCCGACCTAAAATGGGCAGGAGGCAATTGGGCCTGTATAGATGGCCTGTGAGCACTGGCTTTATATCTTGTCAGTAAGCTGCTTATAAAACAGCAAGTAGCGGAGACTTCAACACCCAGCCATCTCCTCTGCCTGTGGTTTGTCCTGTGTGCATAACCCTGTGGAGAAAAGAGGGTCAAATGATGGATATTTGATCAATGCACATATAAAAAATTAACAAAGGCCATTGGAGGATTTCAGCTTGGAGTGACACAAAATGAAGATGCTCCGTGTCTTTCTTCTGCCCACTTTCCAATTCACTTTGTTTGATTTCAGCAATCCCAAGAGGCTACACTTCAAAATGGCTTTTTATCTCCAGTGCTATATGAAGTGCCCTTTAGAAATCTAAACAAAATAATGTCATCTGTGTCTGTATGACATTGAACTTTGCATTATCCCCCCACCACCCAATAAAATAGGTGTGCTAGTGTTGAATGCCATCTGAATAAGACTGGAGCCTGGTAACTGAGGTGTTTACCTAAACTTTCTCTTCAAATAACCCTGCAACTCCATATGAGTCAAGATGTTTTATTGAATTGTCTTTCATGTCTTCCTTCATGGTGGCTGACAATTAACTATTTCATTGTAGTTAAATATTTGAGAATTTGCCATTGTTATAGAAAGTTCCAAATCTTTCATAAACTTACAAACATTTAAGGGTACGATGTGGGTTAGTGGCCTTAGTTTAACACCTGGCCTTTCTCTGAAGCTCACCTGGTGGGTGAACAGCATGATGATTCTCCCACTGACAGGATGTTCACTTCACCTAGAACACACAGACTTCATGGGAACTTGTCCTTTGCTCCCACAAAAGGGAGCTTGCTAACTGACAAAGGAAATCAGTTAGTTCCTGCTGTTCATCATGTCACTGCTCAGAAAACAGCAGATGCATTGCTACATGGACACCTACAACCTCTCCATGAAATCCACCCTAATTTTGTAGCCTGGGGAAGTAAAGGCAGTCATTGCAGTGGCACATTGCTTCAGACCATGGTTTGTATCATTTTCTTCTACAAATATTTTAAAGCATATACATATATATATACATATGTATATATATACATATGTGTGTATATATATATATATGTGTATATATATATATATATGAGAGCTAATTTCAAAGTGTTACCCAGGAAGTAACTTCTGGTCCTGGGAGATTTTATATGTTATCTGTGGTTCATTTCCACTGGAATATATCCAACTCCTTAATTGTTTTGATTCATGGGTAGGGATGTTGTGGGACAAAACCCAAATCAAGACGCAAAGTCATCATACAGCTTCCACAGATATAACATCTACTGAGTTTGGGAAGCTCTCAAGAGCACTAACAGGGATGATTCATGGAACTGGACCACACGGCTCTACATTTAGTTAGTTTAGCACAGTTACAAGACAAAAGTTAAAGCCAAGAGCTAGAAAGTGTGTGGGAGCAGGAGAGATGAGAGGCAGAGCTTCTGCAACCCTTCTCCAGATAGTTACACAGCTTGGTCATATCTTCCGACAGTATGGATGGTGACTGATAACATGCAAAGTTACTGCCAACCAAGAGCCCTCACTAAGCCCTCTCATCCAGGCATTTTCCTGAGGTTTGGAGCATAGCTGTGCTAACCCTCCCTATGTCCAGACTTAGCCTCTGGACATTGCGAAGTTCCAATTCTTACCATGTGTCCCATGACTCATTCTACTAATCATGTTATTAGGTTAGGTCTAGTGTGTATGTGTGTGTGTATGCGTGTGTGTGCGTGTCATACACACTTAAATATAACCTCTTGAGTTCAGTCAATGTTGTTTTTGCATGTAAACAGTCTAGCTGGGAGCTGCTCGCAGGAGAAAACTAACTCTCTGGTCCTCAGTGATTGTGGAGTGCCTATGTTATGCCTGAGTTGCGAGACCCCCAACGAGACCACCATGGAGCCGATTTTCCAATGCAATTACACAAGATTTCTTTACTGTTTTACAGGCTTGCTCGCAGCGGCTGCTTTGTCTCACACACCCATGTAGCTGCTAAGGGAGAAAGGCCCCAGCTCACAATTCAGGGAAAAATCACAAGCAGGGAGTTACATGCCTTGGCATTACTGGATTGGGTAGGGGGATAGTTGGCTTCAAGTCAAGAAGGGATTTTTGTAACTTTCCACAAAACCACAAGGTAACTGTAAAAACAAAACTAAAAAGAAAAAAAAACTTGTTTGTCAAGCTTCTGATTGGCTGTCCTCTAGTCTCTGGGCTAGTCTCTGGGCACCCAAGAAGTTTTTATTCTGGTTGTGGCTTTTTTCCGAATGTACAGGGTGCCTGGTACATTAGACTCTCACAAAGATGGGGCCTGGGTTTAAAATGACTTTAGTCTTGGCTCTTCTAGAGTTTTTTTTTTTTTTTTTTTTTTTTTTTTTTTTTTTTTTAAGTGGTGGAGCTTTCTTAGAACTTTCCTCATCCATTCTGGAATGTTACAAGTCGGGTCCCAGGTGCAGACTTTGTATAGACAACCACAATGTTGAGCATTTGTGGGTTCAAGACTTCTGTTATATCTAGAAAACATGATTGCGTAGCATTCATCCTGGTCCTATAACTTTTACAGATTTTCTGCCCTCTCTTTCTCAATGTTCCCAGAACCTTGTCTATAGAAAATATATTACAAATGTCTCATTCTGGGGACAAGAATTTCAGAGTTACTCTTTCTCTGCATTTGGTACAGTTGTGACTCTGTAATAGTCTCTGGAGGAGTGAGAGCCACACTTATCTCTGGGCAATGATATATTCTTCTACAAATAGGTCCTACTTTCAAAGAGAACATTCTCTTTACAGTCATATTGATTATTGAGAACATTCAAGGCTATGCACTTGACTTGTTATCTTACTGTGTGTTCACCCTGTTTAAGTTAAATATGCCTTCATGAAAGAAATGTAACCAAATGTGCTACTCCATGGACTTCCCATATAATCAATCAGCTTTTATGACTCAAGCTAAAGGCATAGTTTTAACTTGAAATATTTACTATTTCATGTCCCTGACCTAGAATAAGTCATGTGTGTATTTTTAGATGTGCATATTGTGGCAATCATTTGCTGAAAGTAGCCAATAGGTTGAAAGCAATCATATTATATATATTGTATCGTATATAAAAGTAACTAAGACAGGGATAGACAAGTGAGCTATACACAATAGAGAAGCTATAAATAGGAAAATATCTATACAACAAAAATGGGAGACACAGAGAAAGAAGTGAAGAATTCAGAGTTTGGGCTCACTCTTTGTCAAACTAATGCAAGATTAAGTTGGGTTTTGTGTTTTCTTGTTTGTTTTTTTGCTAAGTTGTTTTTGTTTTGCTTTCCTTAGTGTGACATCTATGTGTCTATGGTGATGCTGATAAGTATTCAGAAACTCTTGAATACTCTTACAATTTGACAAAATAGTAGTAACAGGTTTTCTTCTAGCATCTATGATGTTTCCCGTCACAGATCTTATCCAGATTTACAGTGCCAGCGTGAGTTCTGTTATGTTGAGTAGGCCTTGAATCCAATGAGAAAGCTGTTGTTTATCACTAAGATACTTGTGTTGTTATTGCATCTTTAGACATTCATAAATTATCATGATGATGATGATGATGATGAAGAAGAAGAAGAGGAAGAAGAAGAAGAAGAAGAAGAAGAAGAAGAAGAAGAAGAAGAAGAAGAAGAAGAAGAAAAGAAGAGGAAGAGGAAGAGGAAGAAGAAGAAGAAGAAGAAGAAGAAGAAGAAGAAGAAGAAGAAGAAGAAGAAGAAGAAGAAGAAGAAGAAGAAAGGTATCACTCTGTAGTCCAAGCTGACCTTGAACTTGTTATCTTTCTACCCCTGCCTTCTAAATACTAAATTTCAGACTTGTACCCACATTGCCTAAATTTGTGAGGCTCAAAGTTGTCAGCGTCCTGCCGTCATCAGGACAGTGCTAAGTGCCAGTTCTGCTCCTTAGCATACCCTTCCTTTTGGGGCCACTCAACTCAGGTAGCTCTTGTAATCTCAGGATCTAACTCTTGTTCCTAGGCTAGGCATTATTTTTCATTCAGTTAATTAAAAGAAAATCAAGTGATTTTTTTTATACATTTATTACATTTTATTGAGAATTTCATAAATATTGTATAAAATCAGGTTAAGGGTCAAAACAAATAGCAGGCATTAAATTTGCCACATTTTTATTTGTGTAAATGACAGGAAGTGCCGAGTCCTACAGTAAAAATATCTTAGGACAAAATGTCATCTTATCTTTCAAAACAGTGAAATGTTTGAGGATAGAAGAGTGGCACGTTTTCTTTCTTCAGTTACTGTTTGGATATCTGTATAAAAGGGATTGAAACAACCTTAGCATTTGTGGTCATGGTTTAAAAGCATACATCTGGGTATAATTTGGTTTTTATCTTAAATCCTTAACTATCACTCTCTGTGGGGTTAAGATTCTTTTCTGACCCCTGCATGCCTCAAAAGTGTCGTTAGAATTCGGTACCTTCAGCTCCCGAACTTCGCAAAACACTCAGAACCCACCTGTCAGTAATTTGCTACGACTTGGCTTCATTTCCACTTTTCTCCCTTCTTTGAGGTAGTCTAGTGAGTCACCTTCGGCTCTCTTCGTCCCAGAGCCGCACCTCTACTGGCAAGGCCTTTTCATTACTCTGTACCTCTCCTGTGTGTTTGCTGCTGTGAGGCAGAAATGGAGATAGGAAGGGACTATTTTATTACGCTCTGTAATTACTGCCTTTTCTCAAAGCACTCTAAACGCAGAGCAAATGGGTCCTCAGAGCAGGCATAAATGATTGCTTGTTTTGAAGCACGGGGTGCTTGTTGGAGATTAAACCCAGGTCTGTGCACATGCAAAGAAAATGCTCCACCACTGAGCTATGCTCTCATCCTCTTTCTTCCTTTCTAGCACCAATTGGAAGTGACGTGCATGCGGCGTGATAGTCAGTGCTTGATAAAAGAAAGTTGATAATGATCAGGAAACAGTTGGAATTACAAATCAGGCATATCCCGGTAAGGGAATGTATTCTTTTCCCCCCAGAAGTGTTTTCTTTCTCATTCTTATCTGCTGCTTCTTTTCGAATTGTATCAGAATTGAAGTTTCTTAATAGCCATAAATAACTAAATGAACAGATGTGTTCTAGTTAATAAAAGCTAGAGTATGTTAGAATATCCCATATTTTAAAACTTTTGTGACTCACAACACGAAGCTCGTTTCTCCTGTAAGACAGATATGCTTGAAAGTCAGTAGTCCTTTTCTGTGTTCCCGCACCTTGGTGCCAGGCTGGTGGGACAGTAAGCCAATACTGTATGAGAGAGAGGATGGCTCACGGATGAGGTAGTTCTCACCAGCTATGGGACAGTTACAGTACATGCTTCCCTATGGCAGCTCACATTGTCCACTCAAGCACCCGAAGGGGCTCCCAAGGACAGAGTTCTCCTGTGCTCAGAAGTATGTATTTACTGACTACAGATGCTGACTTCTTACTGTCAATTCATTGAGAGCAGTACAAGTATCTAATGCTATTTCTCTAATTTAAACTCACTTTAGATATTCTCATCTCCGATCTTGTGCTCTCTTTCCACTCTCTCTCCTACTGAAATGTTTCTTCTTTGCATCAAGGCCCACTCTCTGAGTTTTCTGTCTTTTTGTGTGTGACCCAATGAGTTTAATTAGAGCTGCTTTGCACTAGTATGGATAGTGTCACAGAATTTTTTTTCCTCATTTTTTTATTAAAGATTTCCATCTCCTTCCCTCCTCCTCCCCCTTCCCTCCCCTCCCTTCCACCCATACCCCCACTCCACCCCTCTCCAAGACAAAGAGCCATCAGGGTTCCCTTCACTATGTTAAGTCCAAGGTCCTCCCAGCTCCCCCTAAGTCCAGGAAGGTGAGCAACCAAACTGACAAGGCTCACAGTGAGCCCGTCCATGCTGTAGAGTTCACGTTCATTGCCGTTGTCCTTGGTTTCTCAGTCCTCCTCCACCATCAGCCACATTCAGAGAGTCCGGTTTGGTCCCCTGTTCCATCAGTCCCATTCCAACTGGACTTGGTGGTCTCCCGTTAGATCTGTCCCACCGTCTCAATTTTTAATAGAAAAAAATAGCAGCTAATTTTAAGTGAAGTCAGATTTATGAAAAATTTGGTTGTTTGAATAATAACAACATTATTTTATACAAATGGATACGATTTATACATACACTTGTAGAAAAATTAACATCAACTATTAAGAAAAAATGATTTTCTTTTCAATATTTGTGTTAGGTATATGAGAATTTTGCTTGCATGAATATCTGTGTACTACATGCATGCCTGGTGCCCATGGAGGTCAGAAGAGGTCATGGAATTATGGATGGTTCCAAGTTGCGAGGTGGGTGCTCAGACTCAAACCAGATCTTCTGCAAGAGCAGCAAGCGACCTTAACCACTAAGCCATCACTCCACCCCTTCCTTTACTTTTTTACTTTATATAATATAAAAACATTTTTAAACTTAAAAAACTAAGGGAGACACATGAATTGCATGTATTTACAAAGCATTGTGGCATTTATGGTAAATGTATTCACTGTGGGATAACACCATTCTATAAAATCACATGAAATGTACTACCTATAAATAGCAAGTCCAGATTCCAGGACTTAATTCACATACTTAATCTCAGAAAGGAGCGGTCACAATGCATCCACATATCATAGACTCTGAAATCTCTTTCAGCCTTTTTGTTTCAGAGCCAATAGTTAACTTTTGACAAGCATGTAAAATGTTGGTGACAAAAAGGTTTTTTTTTTATTTTCTAAAAAAAAAATGTTTATCACTTTCTTCTGAGAATCCACTAGGTAAATCAGGCACAATGCATTTCAAATTTTACCCTTCATTTCAAAGCATCGATTTTATAACACTGAAAACAAAATTAAAGAGAGTTATAAAACAACAAACAAACATTAATCATCATTATTGTACTTCTGTTTGCATTGTTAGTCATGGTACACTCTAAGGATTGTAAAGAATAGATTATAGAAGAGATTATGTGATTAGTTCTTAATTCTTTCCTGAAAGTATTGAGAACTATGGGATGTGACAGTATTTCTTCATTGAAGAGATGACTTCCATCATAATACAGTCAATCAACACTGCAGTGTTACTAGCAAGGAAAGATGGGAGCAAGCTGAGGAATGAATTTCACAGTTTTCTTGAAGTCTTGCTGCAAACCTCTCCCCATATGGGGTTTTGCTCACATTTATAGCATCAATCACGATAAACAGTGTGCTTTTTGTCATTGATGATGAGTTTTCAGCTTTCTAGACTTGCATATGACTGAAGGATTATCCTTACTCTCCTCTAGCCCAAGCCCTGTGATGGGGATGAGAAGTTCTCCTGTAAATAGATTACAAATTTTCCATGTAGAACATTAGCTATTTTTACTGAAATTATTCATATGGAAATATTTGTTTGAGCTTTTATATGATCACCATCACATAATTTGTATTAATTAATTGAAGGAAATCATAGCCAAAAGACATGAGCATTTGCACTGTATATGTGAAAAATATATGTGTATCCATAACCATCATTAGCTTTCTGCAGCTGTGATAAAGTTCTTGAGATAAACATATTTAAAGGATGAAAAGTCTTGTGGTTTCATAGGTGTGTCACTCTATTAATGCTTATGAAGATGTAGAATGTCATGGTTGGGAGGACATGTCAAAAAAATTGCTTGCTGGGCAGTGGTGGCACGTACCTTTAATCCCAGCACTCAGGAATCAGAGGTACGTGGATCTCTGTGAGTTCAAGGTCAGCCTGGTCTACAGAGTCAGTTCCAGGACAGGCTCCAAAGCTACAGAGAAAACCTGCCCCCACCCCAAAAGAATCAAACAACAAAAATATTTTCCTACCTTATAGCAGCTGGGAATCAAGGAGGAGAGACAGGGCTTAATATTTCCTTGAAGAGCACAAAATCCGAATCTAATTCTCTTCTACTGGGTGTCACCGGCAAGGGGTTTTTACAGTCTCCGTGATACCATAGGTCACCAAGTGAGCTTTAGAAGATAAAATTGCATCTCTACAAATCTATGAGTGATCTCATGCTGAGAAAATTGGCTGGAGCTGTGGGTGCTCAGAGATGTGCTAAATCCTAAAGAGAGACCTGGCCTTTCCTTTGGCATGAGATTCACCAGTTTTCTCTGAGAAAATTGGTGTTTAACAGGCATGCAAGAGACAGTCTCCTGAAAAGATGTTTTGAATACTTTACACCTATCAGAGGAATGGAATTGGGGGTGAATGAGTGGTGGGCCCGGAACAGAGGGACATCTCTCATCACTGTGGCATGAAGTCCCTGAGGCTGCTTCTCTTTCAAACACTGGGGATCTTTATTTTGGATATATGCCTCAGGCCCAGATGTTAATTGATCACAGACACAGACATACACACGCACACACACACATACACCACCACCACCACCACCACCACCACCACCACCACCACCACCACCACCACCACCACAAACAACAATAGAAGCTCTCTGTAGCAATGAATAGCGACATATGGTACCCAGTTGCCCCTCTTGCACGAAATGACTGCTTACATGACCTCAGAGGTAAATTCAAAGATCTCCCGCCCTTTATTTCATTATGTCCTATAAGCTGTAAAACTCTCACACACATAGAAGAAGAAATTATAATCCCCATTTCTGCTTAACCAAATTGTAAATGAGATACTTTCCTATACCAGGTAATTTCCTACTTTATTTTCAAGTTCAGTGAAACTAAGGAGGAAGAATAAGTGAACAGAAATACCTGGGAACATATCTATCTATCATCTATTTATCTGTCTGTCTGTCTGCCTAACTATCATCTCTGACTATCTATAGACCCATTATCTATCTATCTATCTATCTATCTATCTATCTATCTATCTATCTATCTATCTATCTATCTATCTATCATCTATCTATCTATCTATCTATCATCTATCTGTCTGTCTGTCTGTCTGTCTATCATCTATCTATCTATCTATCTGTCTGTCTGTCTGTCTGTCTGTCTATCTATCATCTATCATCATCATCATCATCATCATCATCTATCATCTATCTATCTATCATCTATTTATCTGTCTGTCTGTCTGCCTAACTATCATCTCTGACTATCTATAGACCCATTATCATCTATCTATCTATCTATCATCTATCTATATCTACCTACCTACATATATATATATATATATATATATATATATATATATATATATACCTATCTATATACTGATTGGTCTATTTATTGACCTATTTATCATCTTTTTTTTAAAAGATTTATTTATTTAGTATGTATACAGTATTCTCAGTATTCTGTCTGCATGTATGCCTGCAGGCCAGAAGAGGGCACCAGATCTCATTATAGATGTTTGCGAGCCACTATGTGGTTGTGGGAATTGAACTCAGGACCCCTGGAAGAGCAGGCAGTGGTCTTAACCACTGAGCCATCTCTCCAGCCCCCTATTTATCATCTTTCTATATGTTGGCTACCTATCAACTCTCCAGCTTACCCTCTGTCTAGCCATCTCACTACCACCTGTATATCTGTCCTGGAGATTGTTGTCTGTTTTCTCGTCTATCGTATTCACATAATTTTCCTTGGCAATAATCTTTTTTGTTTAATTTTTCTTGCACCTTTATAAAGAGGTGTATGTTGTCCTCTTTCATTTGTTTGTTTGCAGTTTAAAACTCAGTTTGGCTGTGAAGATGTCCAGTCTGTACTTGTCCTCTGATATCACTGGCCTTGAGAACACTCTCAGGTTTTCAGAGACAAACAAATCAAATGAGTGGTCCTTAGGGTCCTTAGAGACATTGAGCACACCTTTGTGCTCCAGCAGAGAGGCTCTCCTTTTCTCAGTTCAAGTATGCACTCCTCTCAGAATGAAACTGTTGTGACTCTTAATTAAGATAATTTTGGAAGGAATGCGTCCACACACCATGAAACTGGACAGATGGTCAGTGAGAAGACTCCTGGCACCAAATATCACAACCTGGAACTCGCGTGGTGAAAGGGAAACCAGCTCCTGCAAGATGTCCTCTGACTTTCACAGGCTTGCTACAGAGCACCCTTACTAAGTAAATCAATGTTAATTAGCTAAATATTAAAATTCAGAAACACGCAGGAGTAGGTAATGCCAGGAATAGTGTGTTGCCCCACAGCAGCCCCTGTATTTTTTCTATTGTACTCTTTCTATTTCTGAGACAGGATTTCCATGTGCAGCACTGGCTGTTCTAGAACTTGCTTTGTAGAACAAGCTGGCCTTGACCTCAGAAACACAACTGCCTCTGCCTCCAAAATGCTAGGATTAAAATGTGTACTACCAGGTCCATTTGTCAATTGTAATGCTTTTGAAAAACAATTTTGTTTTGTTTCATCTTTACACTCTTTTTCAAAATCAAAATAAGTAGCATGATTCTGTCTAGTTGCAAAATTATCAACTTTACTCAATGTACATTTTTTCTAGTTAAAAACAAGAGATAAAACTCAGAATCGTTAGGCTTATTCTACTTTTCTCCAATTAAGATATAAGATATTGTAGTTAAAATATAATTGTTATTTGCAAATTGTGCTTTTTGCTTTATATTAGAAATAATACATTATTTTGTTCATCATGTTAGTATGTATTTCCACTTTAATGTTGAAGAGAATATGAGTACTTTTGCTCTCCCTCCACATTTCATGAGATCCATATTTATTTTCTTGACATGAATTTTCCACCTCAAAATGTTTGTATGCATGCATGTATGTATGTATTTCAGGAATAGTTATTGTGAAATATGTGCTCAAGCAAAAACTTGTTGATTTTTATGAATTTAGAAAAGAAACAAGTTTTTAGATATGTATATAATAGGCTGAATTAAAACTTTTTCATCCATTATAAATGTCTGTTTATTTGGTAGAAATATTAATGTATTGAAAACGTGATAAAAGACTGAAAAATAGCCAGGAAAAATAGAAATAAATGCAAAGTGATTAAAAAAATTGACTAATAATCAAATTAGACCAAACAACTAAATAAACCTCAATTTCTTTTTAAGTGAGAGCAGAGTGTTTTGACACGAAAGACCCACACATGTGAAAATAAAAACAGAGAATTGCTTTGTAAACAGAGCTTCAGTCCTCTTCCTAAAGTAAACCCAGAAGTCTAGGAAAACCTGTGTCTTTAATAAAATAGGTACTCACGGTTAATATCAACTCATACAACAAATGCAGGTTCCACATAGCGTGGTGCTACCGTCATTCCACATTGCTGGGGAACTAAGCTGCCTCAGCACTGGTGCATTATCAATGTTTGGGAATTTCTTGGTCTTCTGTGAAGTACATTTCTCATCTAAGTGTCTATGCAGAGGCTGGCCCATCAATCCAGGCTGTGCAGACAGCCACACATCAATGACAGTGCATATTTGAAGGGAACATGTAAGGCAAGATCTTCCTCTTGTAATGTTTTGTGAAATTCCAGTCTGCTCAGTTCAACAATAATTTTTTCATTTTTATTTCAGGTAAGAATTAGGAAAACAGGAAAGTTAACAAATGCAAGCACAATATCAAAATACACTCAAAATGCCCAAGGTCAGCCGGGCAATGGTGGTGCACACCTTTACTCCCAGCACTCGGGAGGCAGACGCAGGCGGATCTCTGTGGGTTAGAGCCTGGTCTACAAGAGCTAGCTACACCCCCCCCCAAAAAAAATGCCCAAGGTCATGGGGAAGGGGCTGTAGAAATAAAGCACTCAACAAGGACATGCTCATACGTGTTCAAAACATTGCTAATCAACTTTTCATTGCTTCATTGCTCTTCCTAATTTCTGATTGTTTATAAATTTATTTAAACCATTCAGCCCAGTAGGTATTTCTTGTAAATAGAGAGAGTTTCCTAAGATTAACACAAAAATGAATATTAGAATCAAACCATCAATTTGCAAATACAGGATTATTATACATAATTCATTTTTGTTTGTTTTGTTTTGTTTTTCAAGACAGAATTTCTCTGTGTACCAGACTTAGCTGTCTTGGAACTCACTCTGTAAACCAGGCTGGCTTTCTCTCCTGAGAGTTGGGATTAAAAGCATGTG
Organism: Arvicola amphibius; assembly: GCF_903992535.2. Classification (NCBI taxonomy): domain Eukaryota; kingdom Metazoa; phylum Chordata; class Mammalia; order Rodentia; family Cricetidae; genus Arvicola; species Arvicola amphibius. Next base: position 158,219,817 of record NC_052051.1, read on the forward strand.
CCACCAGTGCCCAACACAGGATTCTTAATATGCTAAAGTATCTTAATACTCTGGGTGGTGATAATGCCTGCCTTTGATCCCAGCACTTGGAAGGCAGAGGCAAGCACGTCTTTGTGAGTTCAAGGACAGCCTGGTTGACAGCAAGAGTTCCAGAACAGCCAAAGTGACTCAGAGTAACCCTGTCTCAAACAAAACACAAAAACCAAACAAACAAGTATAAGTGACTCAGAGTAACCCTGTCTCAAAAAACAAAAAAAAACAAATAAACAAGTATGTTGATGCACATATTGAGATGTAGCAAAACAATCCTGATAGTACTTGTTTGAAAAAAGTCATCCTGATGGAGGGTTTAGTATAAACACCACAAAGAAAAACAATGAAGATAATATTAACATTAAGAATGTATTCGTGTGTTATTTTAGGAGGTTAAAGTCAGAGATTTATAAAAATCTTTTAATACAATTCTTCTGTGTAAAGTAAAATTTGTCCTATAATGTTTCCCATGGTAAAAATTTTCTATTTTAGTATTTCGAATGTAATATAAAATACTTCTGATTGCTTAAGGATTCATATTCTAAGAAAGGTCATCTGGATATCATGTCACGATGTAAATGATTTGCTTCTCTTTCCAATGACCCACTTCTCCCTAAAATCCCTGCAAGATTGTCTGTCTCCACTATGTGCCTGACGAGCACCGTCAGTCAACCCTTCATTGGTTTTGTTTGTTAGTTTTTGGCATTCTAATTTGTCAGTTCTTCTTTGCATCCTTATAGGGCTAAACTTTCTTCAGGAAAAATGATGTTGCTCTGCCTCAGACATATGAGAAACTTAACAAATGTTTATGCTTATTGGAGATGATGAAAACTCTGAAGGAAAATCAATATTCCTTCATGTAGATTATCATAAGATATCTGCACAAGAATGTATCAGACAAAGACCCTGTCCTTCTGCCAAAGGATGCTTTGGGCACTCATTATGCAGATTCTAAAGTGCATGTTTAACTCTCTATCATTTTGGCAGTGAGTAAGCAAAGCCCCAGTTTCATATGAAAGATAATATTTTAATATTACCACCAAGAAAATGTTTGTTTTCATATTTGCATAACGCTTTGTGTTTCTCCCATTTCTAGCAGATCTAAGCATCAATCTTATTCTTGTCTTCACCATAGCTCACAGGGATCATAATAACATTTGACTCAGGAGTCAGAGGGTTACTCTATATTTCACACACAGGCACACAAATGAATTATTATTAAACCTTTGGCAATACATAGTCGAACTGAAACTCTTTCCATTACAGTTACAAAGTGACTTCTGGTAGAAGAGCTGATTACAGGTGTTGAATTGTCTCCATCTTTCAATTAAAATCATTTTAGAATGTGGCTTCTCTGACCCTTTTGGCTACCTTTGATGTGCCTTAACCAAGTATTCCCCAAAAAGCCAAAACCTCCGAAGAAAAGGTTTTGTGTCCGATTTTTAAGAACCTGGTTTCTTTTCTCTTTGAAATGATAAAAACGGACTATAGCATATCAAACTTCAGGAAGTGGCTTCTGCAGGCATGATGAACTGAACAGCTGCTACCCGCACTACCAACCATGGATGTCCACACTTATTGAACAACCACCAAGTCCTTTTCCAATGTGAGTTTGTTTTATACAAGCACACTTCCCTCACAGGTGTCTTAAATACTAAGCCTTCCAAATTTCTTTCAGGTGTTGAGTGAAGTCTCCACAGAAATAGAAGCCTAGATCTTCGCAGTAGGCAGACTAGTATGCATACCAGTTTTCAGAAAGTTCTAGTCCAGCATTTCTAACAAGAGTCCAGATAATTCACATACTCATTACAGTTTGGAAGCTTAAACAGCTATGAGCACATTCCCAAGTTTGCCTGCCCTCATTTCCTATCTGGAACTGGTCTCAGTTCCCATGAATACTCTTGGATGTAGTGATGGGTGTCCACAATGAAAATCCATGGGACATAGATGCTGCTGATGTAGTAGGCCTAGATATTTTAAGAAGACACTCGTGTCTCTCTGTCTGACTGATGGACTATTGAAACACAGACCCGCAAGAAATGAAACTTTCCCAAGGAATCTCATGATAGGAGAAGGCAAAGCTTCCACACAGAAGGAAATGTCTCTCTTGGAAAGAGATTGCACACAGTTCTAACAACTTGTCAGACCGCTTTACTTGGTAAGACTCTGGCCCAGACAATGTTACATCACTGGTTGGAAGGGCGGCACGTTGACAGGAACTGTTTAGAACACATATCCTTGTCCCTATAATTCAACTTAGATCTCATTTCAGGACCCTGAAGATGGACATAGGTCGAGAGTTCACTAGATGTCTTCATCCCTCTTCCCAAAATGACACTGAATAAGTCTCCTTTTTCTGCTTTCCACTGTTATTTTGGTTCTTCCAATAGGTTTTTGATAACTGTAACTGGTGGCCAGAACTGACCAGGTCTGCAGGTTACAAACCTCAAGTTGGCCAACATTGGTAAAGAGGATTCAGTTTTCAACTGGCCAGGCAGTACAGCTTCCCTTTCAGAACCTGAGACATTTCTCAAGGATGTTTGTGCTGAAACTCTGATTTCTGCTCAGAGAAACCCTGTTTCTCTTAAAAACTTATGATCAGTATAAAGTGGCTTTTATAGAGGATTACATCAAAAGAGTGACTCCTGAGGGAGGATACTATTCTTAGCTTGAGTCTTCAGCTCAGAGCAAGTCTGAGAGTGCTCTTTTAGTACTTCCTCAGGGTGCTCCCTGTCTATCGAATATGCTCAAGATCAAGAGTTAACGACAATCATAAAATAATGCAGTTAACTTTGCCAAATATTATCTGAAACAATATTATCGTGGTAATGTTCAGATCTAGGCAATATATGGTTCCACTTATTTTATGTTGGACTAATAAATGTCTGTCATGTTGACTCCTGCTTAGCTGGCTTTCTTATAGAGCCTAGGATCATCTGCTCCAGAAGGATGTGATCCACAGTTGGCTGGCCCTCTGACATAAATTAAGACAATGAAAACAATCTTCATACGAATACTCACAGAAGAATATTTATTTCACGTACTCAAAATAGTGTGGGTATCATAAGACTTGGCAACATATTTGCAGATTATTCTAAATAAAAAATTCACCATTATTTTAGAAGAAAGAGAATTTGGGGAAAAATTAGAAGAAGCTATATATATATATATATATATATATATATATATATTATTCTTCTATACCTATATCATTTATTTATGAGAGAAAAATGTATTACACTATTTAATCTAACACTATTTTCTATTGAGAAAAAGAGTTGACAAACGTTTTCTTAGTATATACACCCATTTATTTTGATAAGGTTAAAATGATTGATATCAGAGATTCAATCAAATTTTGTTGAAAATTAACTTTTCACAAAATTAAAGAAAGAAATCATTGGGATTATGTAAGACATGAAGACCTAAAAGAATTAAAAGAAAGTGTATCTGTCATATACTAACACAGATACATACAAATAAATAAATAATTTTTCACTTATTATGGAACTTTGAACTAGAAAGCAGATTACTTTGTATTTTCAACACTATCGGTTCATAAAGTCCCATAAGTTCTAATAGGTCCCATAATGAAGATATCAAAGTGTCCTAATACAATAAAAATGTATTTATTTTTACAAATAGTACATTGGTTTTACAATATTAAGAAAGCAACACACGTTTAATTCTAGTGCTCAGGGGACAAAGGCAGGGGGCAGACAGACCTTTGTTAGCTTAATGCTAGCGTGATTTCCATAGTGAGTTTCTGGCCATTAGAGGTGCATAGTGAGACCTTGCTAAAACAAACAAGCAAGGAAGGAAGGAAGGAAAGAAGAGATGAAGGGAGGGAAAGAGAGAGGGATGAAGGGAGAGAGAGAGAGAGAGAGAGAGAGAGAGAGAGAGAGAGAGAGCGAGAGAGAGAGAGAGAGAGGATGAGAGAGAGAGAGGATGAGAGAGACAGAGATTGTGTGCCATAGTTTCTGAATCATGATCTGAGGAGTCCAGTCTGTCCCTGGATAGCAGTAATAACTTATTTAGCTCAAAGTGACTATCAAATGTAGACAGTCTGAGTAGTCAGTCTGAATTTCAACTTAATCAACTAGAGGTTTATCTAATTTGGCTGAGATAATATGATTACATCATGATTTCAGTTAATAAATACAACCTAGTACCTCATACAAATATATTTACTTGGTCTTTCTATTGTGCAGAGGCTGAGTTAGAGCTGATTCCTATTTTAAAATTCCAACTTACTTATGTTAGTAACTCATTAAGACAAAAATGCCCATGTAGCTTGAAGTATTTTTTCTTTTTCCATTGTCACTCATTCTTTGATGCTTTTGTTTCACTGAGAACTATGAATACGTCTAACCATGTTTGCAGAAGCAGTATATAATATGTATGCATAAATGTGATATTCTTGTCTTAGTAACTTTTTAGTTTAGCAACTATGACACATTAAAAATGTTTTATAATATTTTAACAAAAGACACATTTTTATTAATGCATGTGTTCTTTAATAAAAGTATGTGTTTGGTATTTAAGATACACCTACAAGAAATACACAGTTGTGTACTAAGTTTAAAGACCAATACAAGTTGGACTTACTTTTCAGCGGTGGGTTCTGTCCAGCGAAGAACATGTTAACCTCTACGAGAGATAACTATTTTGTGCAAATGAAAACGTGACTTCCCCAGCCATTGCCAAATGCGGTTTTTGACATTATAATATTTTCCCATTAGCTACACAGCGTGGGTGTTCTGACTCGGGGTGCTGCCCAAAGGCCCCATGCTGTCTGCGACAAAATAAACAAAGGTCATAGGGTAATATCGTTCACATCACAATCATCCAGTGATGTTTAATACTATTATTAACCATGGACATGTTGCTTTGCCCAAGAGAACAGAATCTGTTGTCCATATTCTGATAATAATAACAATTAATAGTAATGAAATTATGGGGCAGGATATGTAACCATTGAAATACACGTGGAAAGTTTCCCCTCTTAACTCAGTGTTCTAGGTGTCTTTCTAAACATGCTTACAAGCTAAAAATCTGGCCCTTGAGCACAGATCTGGTAGGTAGAGCTACCAATCGATAATCAATAAATTTCTGTCCATCTGATACCTTTCCATGGTGTCTAACGTACTTGTTGAAGTATGACATTTAAACATGTTCTTTCATTCCATTACATAAGGATACTTGTTTTCACACGCAAACCTAGTTCAGCATGGAAACTTTACCTTAACATGGTATTTACATACTGCTGTATTGATACATTAAAGTGCTTTTGTTCTAGTTGGTTTTGTTTGTTGTTTGCTTCAAAGGCGGGTGATAAATTGTTTTGGATATTTATATATTAACCAAAAGAAATGTCTCAAAGTACTTAAGAAAGCTGTCTGATTAAACAGTTATTTAAAGATTTTAGATGTGTGCAAGGCTTTTTTTTTCTTCTAAATTAGCACACTGCTCTTGCTCTCAGTCTGCTTCACGTTTCTTTTGTTTTCTTATCCTTTGTTGGCAGGTTTACATCCAATTCAGTCTTCTCGATGGCACAACGCTATCGTACCTCTACGGCAGAGTCAACCAAATTCAGACAATATTAGAGTAAAATAGCTCTAAAGTAAGATCGCACTATTTCTGCTGAGTTAAACTCGCAAATATGATGGGAAAACGGGGATGCTGCGCCCTTCGCAAGCTGGCAGTGCAGTGCATGCACCTGCTAGTTACAATTTCCAATGAAGTGTAGAGCTGAAGAAAATTGGAATTATTTTATAGTCTGTAATGTTCTGCATGTGTGTTAAGCAGGCTACATTTGTCTCTGAGGCTTTTTCAATCAGTAGCCTGAACCCACGGCCCATGGCAAACCTTTGCCCTCAGCTAAACGTATGCTGTGGATTTCATTTGCCCCCCCTCCTTTTTTATTGTGTCGATTGGACATGCACCATATCTTCAGTGCATAGGTCTTCCATTCTAGAATGAAAGAGCCAAACACACGAGTCTTCAAAATCACCTATCTGAGAAGATAGGTCTCATAGGGCAGAAGCAGAACGACAGAAATCTTCAAAGGGAGGAGACAGAGGTGTGCCGATGTCTGGAGGAATAAGACAGGCACATGCTATGCTCTAACGAACTACACGGACTGATTTGGAATCCCCCACCCCAATCGTCTGACAGAAAGGCATACTATCCAAGACAGAGCAAAGATATTTGTAACGATGCTTTTGAAAAGTCAGATTAGAGTCCACATTTAAAAGTCGCCTGGCCTTTGTGCACTGACAATATGTATCTCCCAGCCCAAAGGTTTTTGCAAATATTTTTGAGGGCCACAATAGCCCATGATAACCCACATCAGCATACATCCTCGTGGCAGAGTTACACGTCAGAGGGGTAAAGAGCTGAAAACACAAGCATGACTACTTACTGTAAATTATGAGGCGAAAAAAAAATATTTAAAGACAAGCTCGTAGCATTTCTGCAGGCTCCGGAGCTGTTTTAGGGCTGGGGTGAAGGAAAACAGCCAACAAGCCTCACCTTGGTCCCCGTGTACTCCCCCACTCTCAGTAGGTTTGTTTGCAGTATGTGGCCAGAAGGCTCCAGCGCCCGTAGATGGCGCCCCTCGTCCGTGCTTGCGCATCTCGCCTCTCTCCAGGCGCAGCTCAGAACCCCGCGAGTCTCCCCGGGTCTTTAGAGCCCAGAGACTGCGTTTTAATAAAGACGCGCCTTGGCACCTCGCTCCACAGCCTCGGGGTTCAGAGAAGCAGACACATAAGCCCAGGCAGGAAGCGCCCCTTTAAATCTCTGCCAAAAGCTGACGTTTCACAAACGGGAGATTCTGGAATTGCAGTTCGAAAACCATTAAATTACCAAGCTATCTCCTCCCTTTACAAAAACAATACTTTTCCTTTTTTTTTCTTCTTTTTCATTTTTAAGTGTCCGTCCCCCGCCCCCTTTAATTATGAAAGTGGCCACTCCAATCAAGATTAACACTTGGAAGGACTTTGGAAAAGAAAAGGGATCTGGAAGAAGAAACACATCTGGTGCTTCCTAGGACACCTAGTTTTAAGAAGGCACCTAGGAAGACTGCGCTGGGTGTCTAGGTGAGAGCCGGACGCGGGCTTGGCAAGGTACGAGGAGGGAGGCGAGAAAGGGGCTGTGGATTCTAGGACTAAAGAAGTGGGGAGCTCCGGACTTTGCTCTCTGGAGTCTAGCGTTGGGGGAAAAGCAGGGACTCGGGGATCTTGTTAGTGAGGTGCGCGGAGGGCGCGCGGGCTGCTGGAGCACTCGGGACTCGGAGAAGGCAGGTTGTGCGCGGTGGTGCGGTTCCTGGGCTCGGCGAGGCTCTGCAGAGCGGGAAGCGTGCGGGTTCCAGACAGGGCGGTGCGGGGAGCTGCGGGGAGCGTCCCGCTGTGTGGGGCTCCCTGGGCGCGTGGGGCCGGGGCGTGGTGCGCTTGCCGAGCGGGAGCGGACCGCGAGGACAGGCGGCAGGGCGGGGCGGCGCGGTTATTGGCCAAGCTCTGGGAAAAGGGTCGTGCTCTGAGGTGTCCTCCGCCCGCTAGCTCCCGCTAGCCTCATTTTCTCTAAGCAGAACTACTTCACGGACCTCGGTGCTCGCCCATCATGGATGTTCCAGGTAACCCACCCCAACCCTGAGCTCCGGGATCTGGTCCCTAGTTGCCTTTTTGTAATGCTTTACCAGAGTAATGTTAGTGCTGGGGGTTCAAGAGAGAAGAGAGGAGCGTCGGCGGCTGAGTAGGGGGTGGGAGGTAGTCCGCTATCCTTTGTGTAGGAGCTGCAGACAGGATATTTATTGAAACCCAACTTCTCTTTTCTTAGAAAGAACACTGGAAGAGTTGCTCGGAGAGCGTGGGCGGCAAGGGGAGGGTTCTTTCTGTTTGTGTTCCTGGGCTGGGTATTGGAATGGCCTCTCTGCTTTAGCTGAAGAGAGGACCGGACCGACTAAAAGTGCCAAGCCTTAGCGTAAGTTAGCAGAAAGGTACTGAAGAAACGGAGTGGGGTCCAGGGACAAGAGGCTGCAAATGAGGAAAATTCGGGGGTTCTGGTGCTAGAATAGGCTGTTGTTTTTTGCCAGAAAAAGGACTCTACCAGGCTCTCCTAGGGGGCTTGCCAGTGACTGCAGGGACATTGGAAGTGGGTGTTAGAATTTCGCTCCTCACCCGCCCCCATCCCGCCTTTCTCAGTTTCTGTCCTTTCCTTTTTCTTTTTAATCTCATCCACCCAAAGAGTTTTCTGGAGTTTTTTTTTTTTTCCTTTCAGGGGGTGGGGGCGGACTCTTTTTATACGATAAGGAGTGTTTGAAAATTTCTTCCTGGATAGAAAAATAGAGGAAAAGGGGTGAAGGCAGGGAGAGGAAGATTTTCTCCTTGTGGCTGTTCAGAAAGCCACGGAAAGAAGATGATGAGGCATCATTTTTGCTTTATACTTTGACTACATTCATTTCCTCCAGTTGTGTTGTGATGAGCAAGCAGGGGCGACGGTGATGACGCTGTCTTAGAGGTCCCCAACCCTTTTTACAAGGTCCTACAGAATCGCAGCCCAGAAAGGCAGCCTCCGTGCATCATTCAGGAGTCTGTTTGGGTGGGCTGATTGGTGCGCCAGAGCTTTCTCGTATCCGTTATGCCACATATCTGGGATGGGGATAGCTTTGGAGGAGCAAGGGGATGATCACCCCGAAGGGACTGGAGAGTACGAGGCACTTGCCCCCTCCCCCCAACATACATTCCTGCCTAAGGATTCCGGTTCTTTGCCCTGACAGGTCCGCTGGTGCCTTTCTTCTGAGAACAATTTGGCCTTGACCACCTGAGCCGGCGACCCAGCCCAGAGAAGGCTCCCACTCCAGTCCTGCGTGCTCCTGTGCGCACTCGAGCACTTCTCCGGATCTTGCGGGCCTTGACGTCCTCGGGGCGCCCCCCCTGCCTAGATGCCCGCGCCTGGCCGGGGCCTCCGAGGGCCACCGCTGAGCATGTCCGGGCGCCGGGGGGCGCTGCGCGAGCCAGCCAATTTTGGCACCAGTTTGGGGGCGGCGCTGGCCCTGCTGTTGCTGCTGCTACCCGCCTGCTGCCCGGTGACGGCTCAGAATGACACAGAGCCCATCGTGCTTGAGGGCAAGTGCCTGGTGGTGTGCGACTCCAGTCCATCGGGGGACGGCGCCGTCACCTCTTCCTTGGGCATTTCTGTGCGCTCAGGCAGTGCCAAGGTGGCCTTCTCCGCAACTAGGAGCACCAACCATGAGCCGTCAGAGATGAGCAACCGTACCATGACCATCTACTTCGACCAGGTTAGCAACTAACATGCTTACCTGCATATGACTGAAGGACCGGCCCTTGTGCCCAGCTAGCTAGGGCTCCCTGCATTTCCAAGAGTAATGCCAGCCAAACTGGTTTCCTACCTCTGTCTTGCCCTTAAGTTGTTGCTCCTTTTACTGCTATGCTTTCCTGGAGTCCCTTTTGAACACATTGTAGAGTTTGTTTTTAAACACCAGTTCTCTTGGCAAGGATTACTGAGAGAGCTGTAAGGTTGCCCGGGCTTTCCAAGGGTCTGGTAAAGCTGAGATGTGAAATACATTTTCCTGAAAGAAAACATAGTGCATCTTCCCTTTTGCTGAGGGCAAGGCAGTGTTTAGGGTGAGCAATCTTCAGACATCTGGGGAGAGGGGATTCCCTTAAAGATGCTACATGTAAGAGAGTTTCTCGTTAAAAAAAGAATCTGACAAAGGCTGAACCTACTGCTTATTTTGTGGGATCCAGTGACATGATGTTAATTTTCAACAATACAAAAAAAGTGGGGAAAAAGGGGAAGACAGCAAAGATTGTTCTCTGCTTATATACAAAAATAAGGTGGCCACATATCTGCTATAGACAGGAAATAAACTTTTGCATGGTGTGCATACTGTATATTCAATTATACAGGCACAGCATGAGTATAAATTTAACAAGACAACGGCTCATGATTTACGTGGCTTTAAGCCACTTAATTTCTGCCCTCTGGGCCAAGAAAAAAAGGCTTGGTAAATGTTTCTCCAGGTGGTGACCTGTGTGGTGTTCTCTCCTTGTGATTCCTATTAGTCTTGAGAATTGAAAAGATGAGAGTGGTTTTCATGCTTTTCTAGCCTGCTAATGCTCTTGCCAAAGGGCTTTGTGTAAAATGGAGTCCTGAACCATCATTGGACACAAATGGAGCTACTATCTACTGGTTTTCCCCCTGTCCAGAAGTGAGCTTCCTACCCATTAATAGCCAACGCACACACCTCATCTCTTTTCAGACTGTTGTATTCATTTTCAAAGCCATGCAATAGAGGGTTTAAGGAAGTTGCTTAAATACAAAAGTCAGATTTCTTTTCATTATTTCTAAATAATATAGTATGATGTAAGCATAAATACAATCCATATTCTTCTTTATTACATTATTGTTTTACTTTTATTATTTTCAATTACAATGTCCTACAGTCTTTTCAGATCCACTGATTTGTGGAGTTGTCAGGGAAATTCTGATATAGGGTCAAATCGTTAACAAGGATCCTGTTTTAAGCAGAGGAATTAGCTTTGCCTGGTTCCTGTTGCAAATGAGAGATGGTGAGAGAGGTCCTCTGCTAGAGGCCTGTCTGGATGTCTTTTCATTCACATAAAGCCTTGAATTTACATATTTCCAGAGTTTAAATCCACACTGAGGGGCTGAGCTGGAGAGAAGAGTGATAGCAGCTCAAAGGGCTTGCTAGGAAGTGCTTCTTTCTCCAGCGTGGCACCTTGGGAAACAGGGAGCACAGACATCAGAGGTGCTTTGTCCTCAACAATGAAGCAGTGTGTGTGTGTGTGTGTGTGTGTGTGTGTGTGTGTGTGTGTGTGTGCCTGTGAGACACCTGCTCTGGAGTGGGCTGAAGTGTTCCTCACAGCGTGGTGAAGATGCAGACTTCCCCAAGCCACGTCGGTGGCAGCGGTTCCTGGCAACAGTTCACTTTGCTCTGGGAGTTTGTGTAGTTTATGCCATCGTGGACAAGTAAGGAACAGCCAAGACAGTGGGGCTTTGCTTTCTGATCAGGGGGAAGGACAGCCCAGGGTTCTGGTGTGGCGAGCTGTTTGCGTTGTAAACAGAAAATACCAGTGAGCCATTTTATTATTTGAATGGAGGTGGAGATTTGCAGGAGGAGATACAGGAACAGGATGTGGACAAAGTAGCCAGATTCTATTTTGAACAGAAAGAGTGAAGTGGGGAACTCGATTATGTTTCTTCACATTCTACTATGACAAACCAGCAAATCTTATTTTTTTTTTTTTTTATTTAAGGAAAACTAACTTCAGGCCACCCAATCCTCTGCTAGTAGCTAACTGTGCTGTAAATCTTACCTGCTGTGGAATTTCCTCAGTTTGGACTAGGAGTGTCCATGCTACCTGCTTAGTTCTCATCATTTGTTCAAGTTTCTTTTTTAACACTCAGCCGGGAGAGCAAGCACTGCTGAGAGAAGTATGAATTTGAACAGGGCAGCCAGTGTTTGTTGACAGAACTCATCATCCAGCACTACCTAGTGTATACTGCTAGAGTTTGGAAGTCCCTGGACATAAACATCACAGAGGCCACTCTCTTAATCCTACTCAAGTGAGCTCATGGAATGGTTTGCTGTTCCATCCACGTTTCTCTCTCCATTCTGTATGAAGTGTTAAGTATTAAACAGAGCATCATGTTGAACTCCCTATGACCCTTCTCCCTAAAAAAATCAGTTACATTTTCAGGTCTCTTCTTGCTCTTACTGTCTCCCATCTCTCTCCATACCCTGTGTATCATCACACAAATTTGCATATACTATTTGAATGTATAAATAAAATATACTTCCAAAGTTTTTATTAATTAGAATCTATGAGGATACCTTTGGAATACATTTCTACCATTGAATGTTTTTTGATTTTGGTACTCTCTGCTGCTTGCATTGTTTGAGTAACAATCTGGAATTGGTGGGACCTATTCTCAGTATCAATAAGGCAGCTAACATTGGTGGTTACCTGCAAGCATGGAGGAAATGCAAGCCTACTAAGGGCATGCTGTGTGGGTACCTCAGTAGGCTGTTCCCTCGTCTGTTTCAGGTTTTAGTAAACATCGGCAACCACTTCGACCTTGCCTCCAGTATATTCGTAGCACCACGCAAGGGGATCTACAGCTTCAGCTTCCACGTGGTCAAAGTGTACAACAGACAAACAATCCAGGTGGGTAGGTTTGAAAGTCCAGCCTTTGAATGCTTGGTAAATGAGGGGTTGGCCTTGGAGCCATCTGGAAATCCTCTCTTTCCGGTTCCAGGTATGTGGGCTTCAACAGTTAGATGGAGGTGACAGTCCCTAGGGGAGGAAGAGAACAGGATGTGGGACAGAGGTGGTTTCTGATCCGCTGAGCCTTCCTCTCTGCCTTGATAGGTCAGTTTAATGCAGAATGGCTACCCGGTGATCTCCGCCTTCGCAGGAGACCAGGATGTTACCAGGGAAGCAGCCAGCAATGGTGTTCTGTTGCTTATGGAAAGAGAAGACAAAGTTCATCTCAAACTGGAGAGAGGAAACCTCATGGGAGGTTGGAAGTACTCCACATTCTCGGGCTTCTTGGTTTTTCCTCTATAGACATGGAGCCATCCCTTTGGTGGGAAGGTTTTGATCTGGACCCAGGGATCTGTCCTCTGTAACACCTTGAACTTGTCTGAGTAGGAAGGCTTGGGCCAACCTCCATCAGATTGTTGCTGTTGAAGGATGATTTTCTTCTAAAGCTCCAGTATTTTCTTTGACTATTGACAATTCCTCGGGAACCTGGCCTCTAATTAGTTTTAGACGACAAGGTCTTAAGGAGAAATGAAATTATCGATTTGAGCAATTTGTACCTGTGATTGTAAAGTCGATATCGGATTTCATTGTTGGAACCATTGACTTACCTTCTATTGTTTGTACATTGTATCCTTGTCCTGATGACATAGATGCTGCTGACCCTCAGATGGATTGCACGCTGCAGTCAGGGCTTAAAAACAAGAGCCCAACAAAGAACCACCTACCAGACAGTCCTTGACCTGTGTTCTCTCTGTGTGTGTATAGCCTTAAGAAAAAGAATGGCTTCATTTTCATTCTGTAGCTAACCCCTGGGGTTTTGGGAGGACTGGGAGGGAGCTGGGCATTGGGGACCTGTCAAAAGTGCTTTATCCTCAGAAGCAAATTTTGCACGATTGGACGGCGACTTTTGTTTTGTGTTGTCAGTTTTCTTTATTCCTCTGGAAGCTTTCTTTTCCTTCGTCGGGTTTCACTCCTCAAACCTACTTCGTTTTTCATGCTGGGGTCCTGGAGAGAGAAAAACAAAAACTAAAAACAAAAAAACCAAACACTTATGTTCAGTACTTGTATGAGCTCAAACAAGACAAAACAAAATCTGAATACTTTATTTTTGAATGCGAGGAAACCAGGGGGAAAAATGAAAGAAAAAGAAGTCCTTCTTTCCAAGTAAGACCAGCAAATAGACCATTCTGCATATTCTTCCCCTGGAGTCTCTCTCAATAGCATCTTCAAGCTTGCAACCTGGATTTGATTTGATTTTAATTATTTTAATTTATACCCTGGGATCCTTTAAGAGCCTGGCATTCCTCGTTGGTCATGAATCCCTTAAAAGTGGAGCTGAGGTGGCCAAATCCCCTCATTGCTTTCCTGCTTGAGGTGTCTCAGTGGTGACTTAAATCTGCCTCTGAGTGACCACACAATGACCAAATGCTTCAAAGAAGCAGGACCAGCACCTCTTCCTGGAGATCTTCCTCTCATCTGTCAAGTTGAGGGATGCTTGACGCTCTGTGGATGAACACCTGGCCGGAAGCCACCTGGACGGGAAGTCACAGCAGTTGAAGGTACTGACTGTTGAAACCCATCAGTGGTTTTTCCAACCCTGCTTATGTTGGCATCTTGTGCAACACCACTATTCAGTTGCAGCCGAGAGAACTTGATCAGTATGTGTGTGCCAAGGAAATGTCACTAATCCCAAAGCAATCAAAGTTGAGACCTCAAAATGGATGTCAATGTGTCCTTTGTGTAACAATGTAACCAAAATATTGACGATAAAACTCATAATTTAAGATTCAGAATAAACGGGTTTGATGTCTGTCTTGCTCTAGCCCCTCATCATCATCTCTATCAAAATGATGGGGAGGTACCGGATAAGTACCAAGGAACTGGGGATGCTCAATTTATTCTGTGATTCTTTCTAAAGGACACACACACACACAAATACTGATGCAGCTGTAGGTCTCTGGGGCTATATTGGTCACTTAGATATATTCAGTTTATATTTATATTTAGAGTGAGATTCTGGAGGAGAGAGCTAAACGACGAAATTAAGAGTTAAGAGGTTACTAGTAATATCAGAGATTCCAAGATTTGAGAAAGCTCAATTGTTTTCAAGTTGGGTGTGAGGATGAATTTAATGGTCAAAAGGCAAGTGCAGGAGAGGCTGCATAGTTACAGTTGGATTAAAGTCCTTAACTTTCTGGACTAAAGAGAAAAACGAGGTAGGATGAGAAGCTTTATTTTATTAAGATGTTTTTTTTTTTTTTTTCTTGTGAGGAGGACAATCAACCACAAAGCATTTGGGGTACTCTGACTCTGGCTTGAAGATATATTTCCGAGTGTGAACTGTGTTTATTGATGCTGAGAACATAAACCAAAGGCAGATGGAGTGTGTGTCCCTTGTGTTTTGTTATTCTTAGATATTTTAATTCCCTTTCCATCGTTTCCTTAACTCCATGCTCAGTTTAAAACGAGCAAGAAAACCTCATTTGAAGACAATATTATATTGCAGAGATTGGAAGAAGTAGGAGCCCTTGTTATTAATATTTACATCCTTTAATAATACATAATGCACATATTTCATTGTATTTATATCTTTATCGTGTACAGATTGCCACTGGGTAATACTGCCTCATTAATAAGTTATTAAATTAACCAATATAAATGTATTTTGGGAGTTTATTTTCTATTAGAAAATCAGCTTCCTCCTGATGACTGTACCCTCAGCCTTCTTTCTTTTTGCTCAGTGTGAATGCCAGAAAGTTCATTAGTACATAGCCCCCGTGGTGATGTTCTGAGGTATTGCCTGGGCTATAGCCCTATAGAAATAATGTAGAATTATTTTCTTGAGAAACAAAACTTAGCTAAATCAAGTTATATCAAATAACAGAAGAGTTATAAAATACATCAATTAAAAGAATACCTTTGCTGAAATTTCAATTTGCTTGTGACATCCTTGAGAATTGTGACACTCCCAGGCTTGTCTCAGAAGAAACAGTTGACAGATCAAAAGTTAAGGTGTGGGTTTTTTTGTTTTTTTGTTTTTTTTTTTTTTTTTTTTTTTTTTTTTTTTTTTTTTTTTTTTTTTTTGCTTGTCTGTTTGTTTGTTTGTTTGGATTAAAAAATTGGTCTAACATTTCTAGACAGACCTCAGCATTCATGGTTCCTAGCCTCAGTGTTCATATTTGCAGAGTCAATACTCAGACTCCATAGTCAGTCTACCCTACCAGGCTGCTGAGAGAACCTCTCAGAAGTTCTTGGAGGAGGAATGGAGAGCACGGGGGTAACAGGCAGGGTTTACAGATGGAGGACTGTTTTAATGAGAACTTGTTTGTCAATGTGCTGCTGTAAAGACCACTTAAAATAAATGTCTGGCAGGAAGGTGATTGTGCATGGAAGTGCATTTCCAAAATTCTCAAAAGACCGCTAAGGCTGTAGTGCTATATCGAAGCTTCCCTTAATTTATTTTTTAAGGATAAGATAATATCAAAATATATATTTCTGAATTTATTTGAATTTTCAGTTATGTCATCTGGCTGTCCCTTGTGATTCGTGCTTACCCTTGTCTTCTAGTATACACTGCCAAATCTTATAAAAATATATACTGATAGCATTTTCATGAAAGCAGCATAGATGACAGCATAAACAACATACAGCTTTTGAATATTAGCTCTCTTCCCTTGACAAACATTAGCTTTCTTAAGCTGTGAATACTTTTCAGGAAGTACTCCTTTCTTAGCTTGAAATATATCCTCAGTTGATATATCACACTCATGACTGAACTCCAGGTCCTGAAAGATTGTGTTTAGCATCTGTGTTTCCTGAGACATTTCTGTTCCCTAGCATTTCAGTTACGTTTTCATGTACAGCATAGATTCATCTGCATTTTTACAACGTGTGCTTTCTATACTTGCTCATATCAAAGCTGGTTAAGAAAACAGGTTTTATAGGTTTATTTACTTGCTTGAAAAGTAAGACTTAGTTCATCCAACTTATATTGGACTTAAGAAGAATTTTGAAATATATAAAACAAAAAAGACCATTGCTGAAATCTGAGCTGCCTATCACATTTCTTAATAACCAGGAAACTACAGTGGTCACTTATTCAGACTGTTACGTAGCATAGATACTATTGCCTTTGAACACAATAACAGACACTTTATTTTAGTAGTGATATAATAAAACCACATGGATTTTCTATGTTTTCCTGGGATGTAGGAATATGTAAGAGAAATACTTGGCAAATTATTTTCTACTAGCAAAAGAGAGCAGGGTCGCTACATCATGCTTCAACTGTAGCGAAAGAGCAAAGAATATTCTGTCAATTATGTGGCCATATTTTCCACTCTATTACTATTTTTTGTAGTAATTTATATTGATTTTAAAGAGACAAATACTGATATAAAGAGACAAAGATGATGTTGCTGCTAATAAAGTAGTATGTGTTTAAGTTCCTACAACATAAGAAGAATATAATAATGAGTGAAGATATAGAAATGAATGAAAAACTCATGGTGTTTTTAAGATGGTGTAAAGATAGGAACAAGTTGCACTGAGTTATTCTATAGAGTGATTTCCTTCATTGTGTGGAAGTAGTTGGAAAGAAGAGTACCAGAATATTACGCAAAGAATCACAATGAGTTTTGATGTTTATGCAAAACAATTTCTTTATCTTGATATTTCTAGTAAAATAGGATATAACATATTTTTTTAACTTAAGAACAAATCCTATAAATTCTTTGGAGAATTTAAACTTTACTTTTTCTTAGCATTTATTGAGAAATTACATCAAATGCCCTGGAGTAAATTAACATGCAAGTGTCATATTGGCTTGAATCTTCTATTTCCTTGTGTTCCTTAACTCTTCTCTGCCATACTATGAGCTGAAGAGCCACAGACATTACCCAAGGCTGTATATCAGCCTTTTATTTTAATCATTTTTCTAGAGAAAATGCACCAAAACATGTATTTACTGCTTTGCTGGTGGAGACCAACAATTAAAAACCAAAACATATAACACACACATATGTATATACATACATATATGCTATTGTATACATACAAACATATAGATGTATACGTATGCACATATACATACATATAAACACATATGTGCTATTTTATATATACACACATAGATGTATACTTATGCATATATACACACATACATATATACACACATATGCTATTATATATACACACATAGATGTATACATATGCGTATATACATGCATACATATATACACACATACACTATTACATATACACACATAGATGTATACATATGCATACACACACATATATATTATATATATAAATGCTACTTTGTAATACAGATATCCATGACATAACTGGACAGAGTCAGTGTCAACAGCCCTTCTTCGCAAGACATAAAACTCATGCAATAAGAATTTAAAGATTTTGAGGGGGGAAAAAGATATTTCAGCACACTTATCACATCTCTGGGTCTCTATACTAATAATATATCAAAATATGAATGCTCAGTAAATGAGGTTCCCTCACATTTCCAAACCCAGTAGGATCACTTGCAATTTGTAAGGGCAAAAGCCACATGGTTTTACCTCCTGCCGATCATAGCAGCTATGTTCCATCTTCCTAAGTGGGCTCTGCTGTGTATCTCCATCTCTGGAATCATTTAGGTGTCTGCAACCTCATATGTCATCATCCTCATCAGCTCGCCCCCACACACTCAGTGTGCAGTGTAAATGAGACGCTTGACAACTTTATTCGGAAAAGAAATCTCCATTCCCTCTCTTTAATGCTTGCAGCAGGACTCCCCAGGGTTAGAACGCTGCCTTGAACCCCAGCTAGTCTAACAAATGGAAGCTTCTTACTAATGAGGCAGGACTGTCTTGCAGCCTGAACAGCCATGTCTTGGTCTTTATGACCACTCCATCCCATGCTTCAGCAATGTCGATTACCATGTATGACTTAATGTCAGTTTTGAGGAGACACGGACATGGCCAACACTTTGGAATGTTGAACTACTATTTTGATCTTCTTAACAGTATCCTATTTATTTTAAAAATACTTATATCAACTTCCTTAACCATCAGAATGCCCTGGGATATAGACTTTCCTTTAAATTCTTAATGTTGTGATCAAGACATGAATATTTATTGTGATTCTGAATACATCTTTATTATGAAACACATAGATATAATAAAATTATTTTAACTGCAGCTAGTTTAATTCATTAAAATTCTGCAAATCCTTACTTCTAAAATACCTCCACTGCAGCGGTTTTATAAGTATTTTAAATATCCAAGCTATGTTTGTGTATTCTATCAAGCATTTGGTTTCTAATTAGTATTTTCACTACTTATAACTGGTAGATCATAAGGACAGCACTTCCAGGAGGTGGTTTACTCCAGAACAAAACAGTTAGGTGATGAAAATGTGAAGGTGTTGTTCTTTGTCTTTCTAAGACCATATCAGGGTGTCATGGTGAAACTTTTTGTTCTGGTTTTATAAATGGCCAGTGGCAAGAATGGTCATAGTATTTGTAGGACTGATCTGGTCTTTAAGGAACAGGGTGTAGATACTTTCTTTATCATCCCAATTTGTGCCACGGATTGCCACTCGGTCAGAAGACATGCAAGCAGGACATGAAAGGAGATAAACCGCTCACCCCGTGTGGACAGCAGAGCCCACAGCCAGAATGGAGGAGTTAAACAGACAGCGAGGAGCAGAGAGAGGGCAGCGGTATGAGGGACCACAGAAAACTGAAAATGTGCTCACAGAAGAGAATAATGTAATTTACATATCTTACATATGAAGAAGAGAATGTTATATAAACTGTAACTCTAGATCTCATATCCCAGCTACAAACTCCTTGACTGCCTCTCCACTCCATCGTGAGCAAGATGGAAACTTTATAAACCCACCGCAGAATGGTTCCTTCGTTAATCTTGACTTCATCACAGTTAGAAGGACAGGGAACGTCTATTGCTTTATATCATAAAGATAAAAAATTTAAAAGGTGTTTAATTTAATGCCCCATTCTTCCTTCTTGTCTTTTAATTTGGGGAAGAAAGAAAAAAAAAGAACCTTTATGCTAAAACTAGCAACGTAGTAGTCAATATTTATTTAGGTGCCAAGGAGGCATGATTTGAAGTCTGTCTTCATGATTTGAAGGCTGTCTTCTTAGAACTGAATTGAAGAATTTACTCAGCTCTTCAGTACCTTTTACAAGATGTCAGTTTAGTCAGTCAGTATCCTTTTAAAGATTTGGTGTTTAAGAATTTCACAATGTACATAATGTGTTTTGATCAAGTTCATGCGTCCTCCTTTCCTTCCACATTCTTTCCTAACCCCCTTACCATTTTTCTCTTCCTAACTTGATGCAATTTTTAAACTCACTGAGTTCATTAGTGCTACTTATTTGTATATGAGAGTCATAGTTAAGGCTTGTTTCACAAGATGGAATCCATACCTGATACAGCTACTGGAGGCAAAATCCTGGTGAGATCATGGGACACAAGGCTGAACCTAATATTATTATTCTGCTAATTGGACATAGTAATGAACTGCCTCCAAGTTATCTTTATATCGATAGTCTACAGCATCTCTCAATTCTCATCAGATAAACTTCTTTTGAAGTAGGTGGTGACGAATACAGAGGCCCACCACCAGTCAGCATGCAGAGAATAAGAAACTGTAGCATTCCCAGGTCCAAAAGATGAACGAGACAGTGGACATGAAACCAAGGACTTTGATCAAAGCATGAACCCAGTATTTAATTGTGTGTTGTGATGTGTGCATATATGTATGTTCACGTGACATAAACAACATGTATGTTTGGAGTTTACACACTCTTAAGGTTCACGTGACATAAACAACATGTATGTTTGGAGTTTACACTCTGTTAAGGTGTCTCCTGTGACACCGAGCTTGTACCCTTTGAGAGTCGAAATTGACGGTCCAGGTAGGTTTAGCACATGTGTATAGATGCGCATCTACTGAATTTATCTCAGTTGTTGGGCTTGTGTTTTCACGTTTTCCTTCTTGTATTCAGTCTGAGGAATGTATTTCACCAGAAGGTAGAAATTACATCTGGTCTCCCTGACAGACAGAGATTGAAAACTGTTGAGAATAATTAGGCCATCTGGTGCTGTAAGCCCAATACAGAGTTATGATCAGTGGATCCCGGCCTAATCTGCTCTCCATCCCGTGCATCTGAATTACCTTGTCAGAGAAGAATGACAAGGGGCTGGTTTTAAAGAGAAATTGGCACATCTCCCTTGTCATTAGCAGTCAAAAGGCATGTATTCATTAAACTGTGATAATTAAGGGAAACTTAGTCCTCCCAGAAGCCCGTTACTTTTTAAACATTTTTAGTGCCTCCAAATATGTCCCACTACACAGTGGGTGTCATGCAATTTTCACTTATGATTCCTACCAATTGCTGAGTGTGCTAATTAGTAAAAAATTATCACAAAAATATTTTCTCCTTATCTTGGTGGAAAACTGAAGTGATCTCAAATTTATATTGTGCTGTTTTCTTTCAGAAACACAGAAACATTTGTTTCAAGTAAAACAACAATAAAACACATTAAAAATAAATAAACAGAAAAACCTCCCCAATAGATGGTGCTGCTGTCGTGATTTAGGCCCTTGTGTAATTAGTATGCAAAAAGCTTCATAGAGAGACCTCTGGGAATTCCCTTACAAGGAGATATAGAGAGAAACGTGGCTTTGTTTTAACTCAATTCCAATTGACATAAATTTCCCATTTTAAAGTTTCAGAAATATTTCATGGTGTTTTGTGTTCCAGACATGACTTTTTGTCTCTGTTTTTCCTATTTCAACTGTCTCTGAAATATAACTATAAACAAAACTAAGTACTGCAGAAGGATATGTGAAATGGTTTCCCAAGTTGGGGAGTCTCTCAGCTAATTCTGTGGCCTAAAGTTTCTGAAGTGAAAATTGTACCTCCCTTCCTTAATATTTGTGAGAAAATTCTGATCCCAGTCTCAGGTTCCCAGGATGATGCTGTGTAGTGCTGATACAAACATTTAGGCAGGTTCAGTACTGAGTCCTGTGTGGTTATCTTTCCTGCAGTCCCTACTGCTATCATTCTGAGGAGAAGACAGGAAGGCTTAAAATGATTGATATGTAAAGTCTATAAAAGGACTTTCAGCAGTTGAGTTGTGATCTGAAATTTCAATCTTAGACCCTTGCTTTACAGCTCAGATCTCATCTTTAAACTATTGAATTTAGTACCATCTCACCATGAGAGACATGGTGTACAAAACCATCTTATAAAATAAGTTTATGTATCATCACTAGCCATGTGTTTGCATCACAGTTATTTCCACAAAACCATTTTCTTAAAAAAAAAAAGGACAATTTAGTTTCACAGGTGGAAAGTATAAAAGTGCTTTATTGTATCTCTGCTGGGAATATTGCAATGACTACACTAACACAGACACCTATCAAACTGACTATCAAGACCACTAAAATTTAGTTTCTCACTGCGATTGTGGAAGATGGTAATGGCAATAAATTTTCCTTTATTTTTCCTTCCAGAACTCTTTGCAAAGACAATCTCACAATATTAAAATACAAGTAGAACCAAGTAGCTCATTGACCCAACCACCATGTTGTATGCTTGGTAAATATGTTGTATTTTCTGTTTAAAATTCTGAAGTGAAGCCCCTGAACTGAGAATTTCTGAGTCATTTTAGGTTGAGTAGAGCCATCTGCCTCAGCTGAAGTTTTGAGCCTCAACTCTGCCTGGAGAAATAGCTCTCCTAACCAGGAAGTAGGGAGATTCTCAGGAGACTACATGCTCTGAAAGACAGGTAACAAAATTAAAACCATTTAAATGATGTAAAAGAGGATATTTCAGAGGTGACAACTGGTCCTATGTCAGAACATTCTTATATCAAAGGAACGATGGTTCAAAGTAAAAAAGACAAAAGTATGTCTAGCAATGCTTGCCTTAAAAACATATTTTCCTCTTAGCTGCCTCTCATTGTGCATGTTTGTAGCATATTTATTAACTTAATGAATGAGAACACAAAAGCTTACATTTAGAAGTGTTGCATTCAAATGTGCTGCTAATCTTTTTATATTGTGCTTTTTGTGCGTGTGAGAGTGGTTTAAACACACGTGTATATGGTGTGTGTGCTTGGAGGTGCTCACCTGTGTGTGGAAGGCAGAGACAGAGGCTCGGTGGCTTCCTCAGTTTCTCTTTCACCTTGCTTTATTAAGACAGAGTCTCTCTCTCTCTCTCTCTCTCTCTCTCTCTCTCTCTCTCTCTCTCTCTCTCTCTCTCTCTCTCTCTCTCTCTCTCCCTCCCTCCCTCCCTCCCTCCCTCCCTCCCTCCTTCCCTCCTTCTCCCTCCCTGCCTGCCTGCCTCTCCCTCCCTGCCTGCCTGCCTCCCTACTCCATCCATTCCCATGTCTGACTCCTGTCTTTTAGTCAGTCCTCCATCAAAACTGCAGCTTGTGTTTTCAATAGGGTAGCTGATAAGTAAACCCTCGGGATATTCTATCATCTTTGCTCCCCAGCACTGAGATAACAGATTTATTACTTTTTAATGAGGCTTCCGGGCATCTAAAGTCAAGTGCTCCTGCTTGCCCAGCAAATACTTTACCTGCTGAGCCTTCTCTGCACCCCTATCTGCTTCTTGAAATCTACTAAATGTACTTTGGTTTTTGTAAAAACAAAACAAAACAAACAAACAAACAAACAAAAGTCAAAAGGGGGTTATATGATAACCATCCCAAATAAAGGATCATATTTACCATAAGGATTTTTATTTAGTGGTTTGAATAATTTTTGCAGTTAGAGAGATGTCTCAGTGGTTAAGAATGCTTGCCCTTCTTCCAAAGGACCAGAGTTTGATTCTCAACACCCAAATTATCAGGAGGATCATAATCACTAATAACTCCAGTCCAGTGGATCTAATGCCCTCTTTTAGATTCCAGGGGGCCCCTGTGCACACACACACACACACACACACACACACTCACAAGCACACATACATGCACAAATACATATGATTTTAAAAAGTAAAATAAATCTTAAAAATTATGAATAAATTTGATCTTAGTGATGAAATAAAACAGATGGGAACCTATTTATGTGTTTTCAATTGGATGAATTCTCTCTTTGGTTACATTCCTAGGAGAAAAGGGTGTAAGAAAAACCTTCTAACTCTTAGAGTAACTGTCATTAAGGTAGTTAAGTCTAAGGAAGAGCAGCTCACTGCAGGGAGCTTTTTATTTCAATTTGTTTACTTTAAAAATTTCGTATATGTGTACTATATTTATACCAGTTGCCTCTTCATCTTCCAACTATCCCTACATTCTTCCCATATCCCTCAAATTCATGACATCTTTTCTTTAATTATTATTGTTTAGTATATGCATATATATGAGTACACATATGAATATAACCTATTAAGTACATTTGATGATGCTCATATGTATATGTTTCAGAGGACAACTTGGTATCTGATAACCAATTAAGAAGCGTATCATTGGAAAAAACTGATTCTCCATGTCTCAACAGTGACTATTTGCCTGTAACTCTTAGTCTATGGGTGAAGTCTTGGGCGATTTCCTCCATGCACGTTGACATGTCTACCAGTGTTGTTATTGTTTAGATTTTGTTTAGGCACCTATATTCTTGAGATTTCATGGGTGTAGCTTCCTCACCATAGGTAGATGACACAGGAGACGTTGCATTCCTCTGGCTTTTAAAATTTTCCAACCCATCTTCTTCAGTGATCTCCGTGTCTTAGATGTAGAAGTTGTATTGTACCTGTATCAGCTAGGGTTAGGTACTGCGTGGTCATTTGTTTTCCACATTATTATTATGTGAGACAAAGTGTTTAAAGTCAAAAATAAACATAAAATAAGTTTAGAGGTTTGCTTCTTTAACTTATTCAGAAAAAGCTGTTTTCTTCAAACTACTTAGTATGACTTTGTTCAATTTAAATATTGTAAACTTTAGCTTCCTGCCATGTAAGATAGTTAGTGCTATTCCACACGGTCTTGCTTGGAAAGCATGAAGCTGTGGTTTATTGATAGTATTTTGGCATGGTAAAAGTTTATGCTTATCCCAACTCTAGTGGTTTTAATTTTAGTTAGAAAACATCTAAGATTTCCCATAATATAGCACTAGGTAATGTGTCTTGTCAGGCTTAAACCACAAAAGGGGAAAGGTTGGCTTTGACATTCATGTATTCAGAAGACTGACATCTTTCTCCCGGATTGTTCCCAGAAACTGCACCATATCCTGGTGGAAGTAGCTTCGAAAAATCAGTCATAGAATTTTAATTAACTCTTGTTTATTAGAAACAACTATTAGGGAACACATCAACGCCTACTGAGATAATGATGCTAACTTAGTATCTAAGTTTTCACAAGTCCAATAGGGAGATTTGTGGTTAGCTAGGTATATAGTGGATGGATGGAGACTTTAGATGTACATTGATTTGAGGATGATGAAGAATCTCACCTTGATGTAATCTAGCCAGGCTCGTGAAGCTGGATTTTTCTTTGGGCCGCCAGCTCACACACACAAAAAAATGACACAGAGGTTTGTTATTATTATGAAAGCTTAACCTTAGCTCAGGCACTTATTTCCACAAAGGGCCTGAGAAATCTTTAAAAAAAAAAAAATAACCCATTAGATCTGTCCCACCGTCTCAATAGGTAACCTTCCTGGACTTAGGGGGAGCTGGGAGGACCTTGGACTTAACATAGTGAAGGGAACCCTGATGGCTCTTTGTCTTTGGAGAGGGGTGGAGTGGGGGTATGGGTGGAAGGGAGGGGAGGAAATGGGGAGGAGGAGGGGAGGAGATGGAAATCTTTAATAAAAAAATGAGGGAAAAAAAATAACCCAGTGCTTGTGTTTGACATGGCACAGCTGCTGTATTGCAAGCACCTGAGCAGCCAGAAGGTAAGCAGACACATCATGAGCTCAGCAAATCCCCAGAGCTGGGGAAGGTAGGCTGTTTCCTCAGGTGCTAGGCTCTCATGGACTTGATTGGGCGGAGCCAGTTGCCAGTGCAGAGCCACAGGGAGGGTTTAAAGCTTGGCTCATGCAGTCAGAGAAGGCTGAAGGCCTGCTGTAAAGTGGTCTAGATCCAGAAAACCTTTAAACAGATACAGCAGAAAAACAGAAAATGAAAAGAAAAAAATGGGTATAGACAGTCATATGAAGCAGAAACCCTGAAGGATCATTGCACCTTTAGGCAAGTTCAGCAGTCATTTCTTGTAGATCCTGCATGTCAGTTCATCTAAAAAACTCCATAAGGAGCCTCTTCGATACCCATCATCCTCTTGAAACAAAAGCTTGCAGAGGCCTCATGGGGAAAGTAGTTAGGCTTACAGCATCTCCAGCCTTGGTGTAAAGATGTTGTGCTTTCCTAGTAGGGTCTGGAAAGCTGCGGTGTTCAGTAGTCTTTAAAAAGAAATGAATTCATACACGCCTGCAAGGTACTGCACATGAAATCTGCAGGTTCATCCTGGTGTGTTTTCTTGTGCTTTGAGGATCACTTGGAAGTTCTTCTAAGAAGCACCATTGAATTGCCAAAATACCCAAAATGCACAGAAGTTCATGATAGGAGAAAGGGATTTGTGTTCCTAAGAAACAAAAGGAAAGCTTCTCTTTTGAGCAGATCAAGGAAGGACTCAGTGGACAGGCTCATCTGGGACATCTCCCCTTTGATGTCCTATCCTTGGACTCAGTATTCAAATATGTTCCCTCTATTGCGGTGGTAGCTGGAATTCTGCTCAGCCTGAGAGTCTCCATCTCCTGTAATATCTAATCAAATTAGGTGTCTGATGGACTTCTTCATCTCTTTTCCTTGGAACCTGTTCTTTTTGACTGACTTTTACTTTATTTGTTCTTATTTATTATTGATGTTATGATAATATCATTATTTGTGTGTGTGTGTGTGTGTGTGTGTGTGTGTGTGTGTGTGTGTAAGACTGCACATGCCATAGCACATATGTGATAATCATAGGGCAGTTTTGGGACTCAGTTTTCAACTTCCATGTTGTTATAAAGAATCAAACTGAGGTTACCAAGGCTTGCAAAGTAAGTAAAGACCTTCTGAGACATCACATGGCACTCCTTGGCTGACAAGTAACCCTTTAAATAATTTTTAGCAAGAACTGCTCAACCCTGAAATTTTCTCTATTTATTTTGTTCCCTGATCCATTAGATCTACTTTTTCATCATAAATATTCACCTGTCTTTGCTAAATTGAGAACTGAACTCATTCTCTCCACCCTGTTTTGATATTTTTGGCACCTTCTGTAATAGCCATGATTAATGGGTTAATATCTTTCTTGTCATTGTACCAGAATCTTTCTTGTAAAGTGCCAGAATATTTTTTGCTAATGAATGCATGTTTTAATAAAAATATATTTAGGAAAACATATATATGTAAGATATAAATGTATAGAAATAACTTTGTATTGAACTGTGTACATGTTCACAGTTATATACAAAATGTATCTATATTTATCTAATAATATAGATACATGTATGAAAAATAGTGAATAAGAAAGGGTAAGGAAGAAACACACTGATGAAGGCAATCTTCTTCAAGCATACTCATCTCAAAATACATCAATTTTCTATATGAAAAACAGTTGAATAAGACAAGAACTCAGCCACTGCTGAGTATAGCAATGATTTGGTGGGACTTCCTAGCAGAGAGTGTTCTAAGTGATATAGTTATATTCGTGTGTGTGTGTGTGTGTGTGTGTATTATGAATGTTCTTTCTTTAATTCTGGCAATTTAACATTACCCAAATAGACCCTAATACTGCCCCTTACTAAAAAGATAAAATACTGGTAACTGTGACTGAAACTATGCAGGCTTCTTCTAGTCCATGCTTCTTACTGTTATCCCACATTATCCCTCTGGATGAGGCGAATTGGACTTTTCCAATCACTCTGATGATGGAATCTACAAGGAAGAAGTTCTGTGCTCTGAATGAGGAATGTGTCAGTGAACACCTGAGTCCTGAAGACTTCATGCAGACTCTTTGTTTTTCCCCCAAATGGCCCAACCTTTCCACTAAGTTCTACCTGTGCTGCAGATGTGCATTTTAGCTTCCCCACAACCAAGGGCATTATTCTGTGTGCCAAATACCTATGAGTTATAGACTACTTCAAGCAGGCATTGCAGCCAAGCCAAATCTGTGTCTTGCGTGCCGGATATGTTGTCATGGCTCGTGCTACTGTAGCAATTGAGAACAAGTGTTTTTGAGACCTGGTTCACTCCACAGGCTTCATTTTAGAAACTGAGTATCAAATCTAATCTAGTCACTGCACACAAAGGCAGTATTACTTGCCTTCACCAGCTGATTTTCCTAGGAGAAAGGTCACTCTCCTGAAGTCATAAGCCTGACTGACATGAACAAGCATGTGATTCCTGATTGAGTACTGATGACTCTCTTTATCTGCGTGTCTGCTTTTAGGACTCACAAATATTTCCTGCTACTGGATCCCTCATTATCTGCATGTTGCCCAATTGTCCAGTAGCTATTCTAGGGAGGATTTTCTTCAAGAACATAAAAACGAAATAGATTTCCTTAAAAAAGGAAGGCATCATATCACGTAGAAACTATAGGGATGGTGATAGCAGTCAAGTGAACAATTATGGGGAATAAAACTTAGACACTGTCACTTTATCGGTGTAGTATATTTGGTTAGGAATATTAAAAGGAGGCAGTAGTGGGTGTGTAGGCACTGCAGGTATGCGTTGAAACAAGGCCTGGAGAATTGAAAAACAGAGAGATAGTTCTACACTAACTCACTTAATAACATATACCCTTCCAGATTTTCGTGACAAGGTATAATTCAGCAGTATAAATGGCGATCTAGTTTTATTTTTGTTACCTTATGCAGTAGTGTGATTACTTATGGAAGCTGACTCCATTCCCCTATTTTTTAGGGTACAGTAATGAAATAACTTCAACTCCAGCAGTCAGAAGGCGGTAAATACCTCTGGAGTCCCCTTTTACTTTCTAGATCTTTTCATTTTATTTGTGTGTGTGTGTGTGTGTGTGTGTGTGTGTGTGTGTGCACCACACACCTTAACATGCCTTTGGTGGTCAGAGAAAAACATGTTTCTACCATATGGATCCCAGGGATCAAATGCAGGTTGTTAGGCTCAGGAAGTGCCATTACTCACTGAGTCGTATCCATGTTCCTCTTCAGCCTATCCCAAGTCTTTTCGATTAGTCACAAAAACCAAGGCAAGGGAGATGCAGTCAGCTAAGGAATCCAAACCAGTGTGGAGAATTCTGGTTTCTTCCTGTTTCCCACTCCTCGCTCTCACCTTTGATTTGGGAAAAATTGCAGGTCCCACAGGGTGGCTGGAGGGGCTGGCTGATGACCAGCAAAGGAAACCCTGTACCAGGGAGACCTGTTTAGACATGACTGCAGGAATCACCATGTTTACCTCAACTGATGTGGGAAGACCCATCCTGACAAGTGCAAAAACTGCTCCACTGGCAGGGAATTTTAGTTATATACAACAGAGAAGGTAAGAAAGCAGCATTAGGAAGTCTTCCTTTCTGTTTCTTGGCTGTGTAGGTAAGGTGACGTCTGCTTCAGGCTCTGATGCCTTGATTCTCCAGCTGTGATGGACGGTACCTGGGATCTGTGATAGTTGGTACTTTAATCTGGGAGCAAAAATAAACTCTTTTCCATATGTTGCCTTTGTCAGAGTATTTTATCACAACAGTAGAAAATTAAATTAAAGCAGTATTAATTCTAGGAAGTATGGAATTTGGTTAGCTGAACAGGTGGATGGAAGTAATCCAATACCGAGCATGTGATCTCATGCTCACACTTCCATGTGTACTTGAGATCAGGGTAAGGATAAGCTAACCCTGACTCCTGTTCAGAGCACAGACATCAGGCTCCTTCCAATAACGTTCAGATTTTCCCTTCCTCCTTGTCTTCACTCTTCTCAGTGTCTGGATGTTTTCAAGTCAAAATAAGAGTCTCACAGTGATACATGATGACGTTTCTCCATGATATATACAGCAATAGGAATTGTGTTTGGGACTGCTTAGTTTATCAGTGGTACGCAAAGAAAAACGTGGGGTGGAAGAACTGTGAGAAAGGAAGAGAACCTGAAAGGTGTTTGCCGATCTCTAAACGTGTGAAGAACTGAGAAAAACTGAAAAAAGACAAACAAACCAACAAGCTGTGAAGTCCTGGAGTACAGCTATGGGGTATTTTGATTTAGCTAACTTCAAATTAATGGCATATACACTAAATTATAGAAAAAAAATTGTACCACTGTATACTTATCTCTAAATAAATATATTCTTCAACTAGAAATATATAGTGCCTAACTTGTAAAATGGACATTATAAAATAAAAGCATCTCTAATATCAGTGGATAGTTTGACTCCAGAGACAAGGGAGGGAAGATTTTAGCCTTGAAACATTGCAACCAAATTGAACAATTTCATCTGCCAGGGCTGGTTGATTTTAAATCAATATATAGAGTTACTAAGTTTTGGGAGTGTTTTTTGTTGCATGTAACTAAATAGTACTTTAGAACCAAAGCATAAATCTGAATCTGCTACAATGGGAATTTAATTTTCCTTGTCAAATCTAATTTGCTGCTTGACTCACTGATTCATGTTGCTGACGGTGATCCCAATCTGGAAGCCAGGGAACTATAAAACACCACAAATGTGCTATAGTTTTAGGTAGTCTCTAATACTGTATTTAAAAAGCACATGGTGAATTTAGCTTGCTTACAATATTAAAATGCCTGTCCTCTAAATTTTAATTTAACTATCAAGCTTAACTTATACTTTTCTCTCATTTTAAAGATTCTATATAAGGTTTGTTTTGTTGTCTTCTACATGAAAATTCTGTTACTTTGAAGCTAATTGACAATTATTAACAAAAAATGTTTTAACAGCTTTTGAAAGTTGATTGTATAGGTTGCTTTTTTAAGTGTTTGACCTAGGACTTGAAAGATTGTTCCAGGAGTCAGAGCACTTGCCCCACAAGCAACATAAAAATCACTAGGTGTAGCCATTTTCCTGGAATTCCTGTGATAGAAGAAGGGAGCAGAAAGAAGAGGATCCCTAGGCTTTCTATGTATCAACCTAGCTCCAGGCTCACAATACTTTAGTGGGAAATCCTGTCTCTAATTGATAAAATGTACAGTAATAGAGTAGAACACCTAAATCTGACTTTCACCTCAGAATGCACATACGTAGGTAAGTGCATGCCCTCACAAAGATGCACAAACATCACACATACAAAACACACTCACACACATGTGCACATACACACACACACACACACACACACACACAACACACACATACGACCACCATTACTACCACCAACCAAACCTAAAGTTCATGTCACCACTGTTCTGGGTTCTGCAACTGGGAAAACTGAAGCTCAAAGATCGGCCATTGCTTCTCTTTCTGAGCTCAGGCTGCCTGGCTCTGGCTCTGGGTTATAATAGATCATGACATCATGCAGTGCTGAGAGAGTGAGCATCAGAACATTGCAATAAGTTCTGAAAGCCTCTTTCACTAATTGATTACTGTGGCCAGGTGCTTATGCTGCAAAAGTTTTCCTGTTTTCGCCATAAATCAATTATTTATTATATTTGCAAGTTCAAATATCTCTGAGGTTAAACTTAATTTATGTATTTAATAATACTTTATAGCTATGCATGCAGTGCCAAATTAATACCAAGCACTGAGATACTTGTTTTGACAACTGAATATATACTCAAAGACGTCTCTGTTTATTTACTTATTAAGTGGGGTCAAATTCTGGGAATATAGAGGACTCCTATAGTCACAGTTCATGACGGATGTAGTTTGGGAACACTTTTCTAAATATATTGGAATTATTATCGTGTCCATAAAGTGTTAGTAATTTTGTATGATAGAGAGTCCTGAAGCAAAAGCGAACTGAAAGTCATTTAACTCTCTCCCTAGGGAGCTTGATAGAGAAAGAATGTTTAAGTTTCACTGACGAGCTGGGCGGTGGTGGTGCACGTCTTTAATTCCAGGACTCAGGATGCAGAGGCAGGCGGATCTCCGTGAGTTCAAGGCCAGCCTGGTCTACAAGAGCTAGCTCCAGGACAGGCTTCAAAGCTACGGAGAAACCCTGTCTTGAAAAACAAGCAAATAAACAAAGGAGAAAGACACAGGACACAGCTATTTCTCCTTGTCTTAAAGCATCATTTTCTCTGTTTTATCACTGGAATTTTTTTTTATTTTGCTATTTTTTTGTTTAATTTTTTTAAATTCATTTTACCTACCAACTGTATTTTCCCCTCCTTCCCCTCTCTTCCTCCCTCCTCCAGTGCCCCCTCTCTCCCACCCACTCCTCAGAGCAGGTAAGGCCTTTCATGCGGAGTCAGCAGGACCAAGCCCCTCCTCTGCTGCAGCAAGGATGGGCATATTATCCCACCATAGGGAATGGGCTCCACAAAGCCAGCTCAGGGATAGATCCTGGTCCCACTGGCAAGGACTCCACACAAAGACTAAGCCACACAACGGCCACCCATATTCTGAGGGTCTACTTCAATCCCATGCAGGCTCCCCAGCTGTCAGCCCACAGTCCATGAATTCCCATTAGTTTGGGTCAGCTGTCTCTGTGGACTTTCCCATCATGACCTTGACATGTAATCCCTCCTCCATTCTTCAACTGGACTCCAGGCACTCAGCCTGGTACTTGACTTTGGATTTCTGTATCTGCTGCCATCAGTTACTAGGTGAAGGCTCTATGATGACAACTAGGGTGGTCACCAGTCTGATTGCCGGGGAAGGTCAGTCCATGCACCCTCTTCACGATTGCTAGGAGTCTTAGCTGAGGTCATCCTTCTGGATTCCTGTGTGTTTTCCTGGCACCAGGATTCTTCCTAACCCCAGAATGGCTCCCTCTAAGAACGTATCTCTTTCTTTGCTCACGACTCTGTCTCTTCCCCAAGCGTTGGTGGTATAGTCGTGGGCACTGCAGCCTTCCAGTGAGTTTATGACACTGCCATTCTTGATATCTAAAAGATGCACCTTGCAATACCAGTGAAAGACAAATTAAACATATAAGCCCATAGATGTTTCTCCTTAATATTTTTATAAATATTTTGCTTAATTTTAATTTTATTTTAAATCATGTGTGTATATGTGTATATGTGTGTATGTGTATATGTGTATATGTGTATATGTGTATGCAGGGGTGATTGCATATGTTTGTTGTGTGTTTTTGAGTGTGAGTGTCTTGGGTGTGTGTGTGTGTGTATGAATGTACGCATGTATATGACTGCATGGATGTGTGTGTGCATGTGTGTGTGCATGCATGCATGTGTGTGCATGTGTATGTGGATCCTTTC
The DNA here is from genome assembly GCF_903992535.2 of Arvicola amphibius. NCBI lineage: Eukaryota > Metazoa > Chordata > Mammalia > Rodentia > Cricetidae > Arvicola > Arvicola amphibius. The sequence goes on from NC_052051.1 coordinate 158,252,544, forward strand.
GTGTGTGCATACATGCATGAATGTGTGTGCGTGTGTGTGTGTGTGTGTGTGTGTGTGTGTGTGTGCAGGTGTCTACGAGGCCAGAGCTTTAGATCCTTCTAGAGTTGCTGCTGCATATGGTTGTGAGCCACTGGATGTGAGTCTAGGAACACAACTCTAGTCCTCTATAAGTTCAGTATGTTGTTTTCTAAATGCACAGCTATCTCTCCAGTCCAAGAAACTTTTTCTTGAGACCAAATCAATATATATATATATATATATATATATATATATATATATATATATATATTATAAAGTAGATTTGAATTGGTGATCTTCTTGTCTCAGATATGAACCAGCATGTTCTGATTCAGGGCATATTTTAAGAATAGAGACAAGAGGGGAGTGGAGTTATGGGAAACTATGCTTGGGATGTATCATCTGAGTGAGAGGAGGATCTACTTTCACTTAAAAATATTTTTTTTAAAAAAATGAAAAATTTGCAGCTGTAGAGATGTCTCAGAGGTTAAGAGCACTGACTGCTCTTCTAGAGGACCCAGGTTCAATTCCCAGTATCCACATGGCAGCTCACAATTTTAAGTAACTCCAGTTGTAGGGGACCTGACACCCATGGCAAAACACCAGTGCACATAAAATAATAATAATAATTTAAAAATAAAAAATCCAAACACACCAAATTTTAATTTTATACAACTAGTTGATTTAAAAGTAGTGTAATCTAATTTTCTTTCTATTTTGATGTATTTTACTGTACTCTTGGACCTCTGTACTTAGCAACATCACTGGCATACAGACTTCCCATCATCTTGTCCTGGATGTTGTCTTCTTGTTATACAACCCTTACATGATGTAATGCTAACAAGGATGGACATCTCTCCTCATGCAGCTCTGCTTAGTCTCTGAGGAAGCTTGTGCCAAGTCTCTGTCTTTCTTTATTCTCCACACCAAATTTCCTGTTGTTGCTTACTCTTAGTAGAGGGATTTATGTGAATGGGAGAGTTTGTAGAACTGCTAGCAAGAAACCCAGGAGCCCCAAATTCCATTGCACATAATTAATATGCAATTATTGAAAAGATTTCCTTTGAGCGGCATTGCCTGAATTTTTTCTTTCTCAAAATGAACGGGAAATTGTTCTAGGAGCAATTAATTAGTGGACAGATACTCACAGTATCTGTCTCCTGTAATCCCTTCCCAGAAGGTCAATTTCTTCCTCCCACTCCCAATAATACAGAACTGCTATAGAATGAACAATGTCAGTGTGTGAATTTGTCTGCAGAAAACCTGGGTATTTGGTGTTTAGGATTGATTGTAAAGGCAGATCTTTACTTTACTAAAGGCAGATCTCTGTGAGTTCAAGGTAAGCCTGGTCTATAGAGTGAGTTCTAGGACAGCCAAGGCTACACAGAGAAATACTGTCTCAACCTGTCTCAATAAATAAGTAAAAATTAAACCTCTGTTCATTTGGTGATATGGTTTATTGTTTCAGTTCATGTAGAATGTTGGGTGTTGGGACCATTTGACGTCCTGGCCTCCAGCTGCTCTTCCCTGCTAGAGATCTTTAATTTCCTCCTGATTTGAGTTACCAAAAGCTGTGTCAAAGTTGTTTACCAACTCTGCTTCACAAGCATGTGTTGCTTTGGCCTTGAGGATCAGAGGATAAAGTTTTCACCTGTTGGTCCACCTGACTGTTGGGTATATAAGCCTCCATGGTGCTATTGCATAAAGGACTTCTTACCAGTGACTAGAGGTCCGTGTCTTTGTCTCCCTGTCTGTCTGTCTATCTGTATGTGTTTGTGTGTTTCAACCTCCAGCCCCTTGCCCAAAGTTCGCGAACTGTATGGTAGCACATAGAGCGCAGACAGGCATTGTGTGCTACGGTTGGGCTCCATTATGATCCTTTATATATATATTTGTATCATTATACTTTGTTCATATTTTTACCCCATTATTCATGCTTTCCCCTGTCCCCACTTCTTCCTGTTCCCCAGTACTTTTACCTTTGTGTGGGATAGATAGATGGGTAGATTAAAGGGAGACAAGCAGATAGATGATAGATAAGTCCTGCATAGAAAATAATATGTACCACATATCTTTCTCTACGATTGTCCTCCTGCATTCCCCTTCTTCGCCCTTCAGAGAATGTCCACTGTTTTGAGATATTGTGTTACTGAATTCCCAGGTGGTTTTCCATAACCCACTTAGCAACTAAAGATACTTTTAGAATGTAGCAACTCTCAAGTGTTTTCTTCTTTGTCTTACCTTACTACACAGGAATAGTGCCCTGATATTTTTAAGATGCATTTAACACTTATGTAGGTAAGTCTTAGAACCACGAGGTGTTAATGACTCACCTAATTAGATGATATATCATTAGAACCCTAAGCTATGTTTTTCCAGCAAAGAAACCTTCATTTTTCTGCCCATGGCTTCATTTTCCCCTGACATTTGTAGAGGATATGAGCAAACAATACTCTAACAAATGTTGCAATTTATTACATGTTAATGATATGCCAGGCACGATGCAATTGCTCCACATATATTATCTCTAATAATGAGGGTGTTGCAGAAAACTACAGAATAACTTGTACTGCTAGGAGTTTGAGCTTAGTGGGAGATATAAGTGTGTATCTTGTAAACTATTGATCTCTGTGAGCAACCATAGGTACTTGTTCTGTCACCGGCAAAGCAAGAATTCTGCATAAACCTTGAGCATGGTGCTCAGGACACTTGATGGGGTACTTACTAGAGTCCTTATCATGCTCCTCCAGAATTTTTTCTAATTAGTGTAGAAAACACACAAAACACTCTACACATATGTTATACCCACCACATAGTTATTTTTCTTTAAAAGTGTAGATTTGTGATATGAATAAATAAAATGGAAGAAATTAATGTGTAGTGAAAAGCTAGTATAAATTGCAAATATAGAGTAAGACTGACATTAATATGATCTTATGTTTAATTTCACATTGGCTAAAATTTTAAAAATTCTTGAAAAATCACTCATTACAAAAGTTGAATGCCTCTTTGTATTTAACTGACTGGCTTTTAAAGGTGTACATGAAGTGCTTTAAGGAAATAAGAAACAGCTTTAACAATTTTTTCTAATAAATAGTTAGGTCTATTAAGTATTATTTGTTAATATTAAGAATATTTTGGAGAAACTAGAACTTCTTGCTATTTATGGGAAACTTCTGTCTTTCACTGCCTCTCCAGGAGATCTAACAATAACTGTAATCATGGGTATGTCGGATTACTCTTACCTGGAAAGTAGAGAGAAATCAAACTCTATTTCTCTGATGGGGCCAGGAGCTTCCGGGAAGGGCTGGATCCCAGGAGACTCAAGGGCAGATCACTGTCTTCACAGGTATTTGAGAGTTGAAAGAGATGGCACTCTGGACAGAGTACATGAAAGCTGAGTCTCCTGCAGCATCTGAACCTGGAGAAGCTCAATTTACCATCGTGGCCTGTAGTTAGAACTCAGATTTTTTATATTCCTATGGGTATCCTTTAACACAGTTGTAGATGTCTCTGTTTGATCCGCTACTAGAGAAAAATCACTTCCCTTTGTAGTGTCACCTGCCTGGGTCCTTGTCACAGACCCCAGGGAGCACATGAGGAAAATGGGCAGGTGAGAGAGGAAGGTGCAGGTATGCAATCCCTTATTAATTAATTTACTAATTAATCTGTTTCTAGCCCAGGCGTGTTCATGAAATGGAAAAGAGTATCAGTTAAGATGAATATTAAAAACTCAACAGCAATGCTAGGGAGAAATATTGTTACCTAGCAACTCTTTCTACACAGGCATAAAGACCCGAGTCCTCACCCCAGTAATAAAAACCCAAAACAAACAAACAAGCAAAAAGGTATGTCCCTGAAATTCCAGTGCGCAGGGCAAGAGAGGCAGAGGCATGAGAATGCCTGGAATTTGCTGATAAAGCCACCTAGACAAAAAAAGGAATAAAGAAATGATAAGTGATTTTGTAAAAGATTCTGTCTCAAAGGAATAGGGCAGAGAGTGATACACAGTGGCACAATTCCTGTCTAAACATGTTCATGACTACACATATACCACATATATATTCACATGCAACACACACTCATTGAAAAGCTTCCAGCAATATCCCAATATACATGAGTACATTGAGTTGTAATATAAAATCAGACTTGCATTTCTTTTCATTTGTGAAATGATGTGGTTTTGTCTTCTGAGAGCTGGATGTTTCTCAGATTAACACTTTGACATTAAACTCTTGGGAATTATGTGCGACTTGCCATTATAGTGTATTCTGATAAAGCTATCTATTTTTTTTGATTTTTTAAATTGATTTTATTGGGCTATACATTTTTCTCTGCTACCTTTCCTTCCTCTCCCCTTCAGCCTCCTCCCATGGTCCCCATGCTCCCAACTTACTCAGGAGATCTTGTCTTTTTCTATTTCCCACGTAGATTAGATCTATTTATGTCTGTCTTTGGGTCCTCTTTGTTGTCTAGGTTCTCTGGAATTGTGAATTGTAGACTGTTTTTTTTTTGCTTTATGTCTAAAACCACTTGTGAGTAAGTAAATATGATATTTAATTTATAATCATTTAAAAATAGGTGACATAAGACTGTGTTTGTAAAATTTCAAACTCAAGAAGAAAATTTACTGACTCAATTATAAATCATGGCGTGTTTCTTCATGTGAAAAAAATGCCTTGTAAATTAAGTTTTAATATTTATCCTGAAATACCGCAAGAACCATGAAGGCTTTCACCAAAAATACTAATTCAGAGTCACTTCAGTAGTTCTTATGAGCTACTTGTATCCTTTCAAGCACTTATATGATGGAGTCTTTGTTGTTCAGAAAGTTCATCGCTAGCAGACTGTGTTTTACTGTGTTTATGCGCTGTGTTAAACATTGAAATTTACGATACCCAGTCCTGGTGGTGTTCACTCTAAGCCAGGAATTTATTTATGTCCTTAATGATCCTCTTTCTGCCACAAGATATGAGAGTTCAAATTGTAGCTGGCTGAGATGTGTTTTCACGTTCAGGGCTTCAGTAAAGTGTTCTTGTGAAGATGGTTTCCTACTTAGTGCAACACAGATGAAGCTACAGCCTATTTAATTTCAGCTCAGCAATTACTCCATCATTGTACGCAAATTTTTCCATAAATTATCTCCTTAAAACGTTGATGAATTACAGGAGAAAAGTGCAAAAAAAGAGGAAATAAGTGCTTGCCCCTTAGGACGCATTAGGAGAGATGCGGGCATGCTTTTAAAGTCTTTGAGAGAAGAGTGGATAGAAATGGAAAAGAAGTGGATAACAAGGTTATCCTTAATAGTGGGATCATAAAGACAGAAGACCAAATAATATTATTCTAAAACCACCTTGGCTATCTGAACAGTTTTGCTAATGCATCAGGTCCAGTTCTTATGGACAAAGAGTGGGCAGGGAGCAATTTTAGCTTCGGAGCTTCCCATCGTTGGCATTTATTACAGCTTATGGGGAGAGAAAGAGCAGCGAGAATCACATTGAAATTGCTTATCCTTTTCAGTGCTTTGTAAAATGTTAAAGGGTGTTGAAGAGCATATTCATTTAATCAGAATGTATGTTGCTCTCCTAACTGCCAGAATACATGGTCAAGGCCTGGTCCTTCCACTTAATCTGAAACAGATGCAAAGGGCAGAGGTAAAGAGAAGCTGAAGCCAGTGTGTGTGAAGCCGGGGACTGTAAGTGAAGATGAGCTCCCAGAGAGGTCATTGTGACCCAGAGAGCCTTATCAAAACTTCATAAGCATGCGGTTCTTCTGCCCTTAGCAAATAAGTGACCATGATTTTCTGGGAGAAAATAAAAGTGATGCAAACCCTAGAAACAGAAATGTTAAATATTATACTCGATTGTAGAAATGATTTGGTTTTTCTTCCCTTTAGGGAAGGGCACTGAGCTTCTATAACAGTCCAAGCGTAACTCTGAGATTATCTCCAAAACAAACAATAAATGCATAAATAAAAGGGAGAACAAAGTGTGGAGGATAACAGTGCTCAGTGGGTGAAGAATATACAGAATAAAGCTGTCCTCTGGTTTCTGCGTACTTACCAGTCCCACTGTGTCACAGTCTTTATATCGTGCGCATAGTGCTGTCCTCGCCGTCACAAGGAGGCGATGGGAAAGGTAGAGATGGAGAGGAATATTTTGCAAGACACTTATATCTCTTTTATGTTTTGCAATACACCAATGCATGGCAACCCAACACTGAAAAGGCAAAGTAAACTGAGAAATAATAAAGAATTCTGTTTCTTTTTCTGCCAGTTTCATAAGTACTCTGCTTGTATCATAAAGGTTTTCTTCCACAGCCATCTTAACACAAACGTTTATCAACTATAGCCTGTGTCATAACTGCATTCATATGGTATTCAAATAGAATGTGTCAAAACTGGGTGCCATCAATTATGATGGCTCTGAATTGTATCATTGGGGACATTTTGAGTATTCAAACTATTTTTACATGCATCCCACTAGAAGGGAGGACCTGCAACTATGCAATTAGCTTCTCAGTGTTTAAAAAATAATATGTAGATCAAAAGGATCAACATATGGGATAAATTGACATTCTTGACGAATTGGGAAAATCCCAGTTATTATCTTTGTCATGTTGACATACTGCATATAAGGCCACAAATTATGAAAATACTGGCCACAGGAACATTGTACAAAATGAATTAGAAAGTATGCTATGCTATATTTTAAAAAATATTATGTTCAAATATATGGAATGTTTCCCCATTCTTATACTCATCAGCTTGTGGTAATTGGGGAAAATTAATGTATTCATGATCTTTATTTTAAATAACAATCCCTAATGGTATTTTTCCATCTTTCTTTATTCACTTCTATATTTAAATTAATGTCTCGATATGACTTTACCTAATACTATCCATTTCTATTGTTACGAACGAACTTAGAATGTTTCATTTAATGGATTGTATTTTATTATAATAGGAGATTTGCAAACCTTTATAAAATGGAATTTAAAAGTAGCTATAATCACAGCTGAGATGAAATGACTTTTATGCAAGTTTTCTTGGAGAAAGCTCTACGTGTTGAAAGGACATAGGCTCATTTGAAAAAGAAAAGGAAACTTCTCGTTTGATAACTTAAGATTTGCTGAAGACCCTATCTTCCGTTAAAGTCTTTACTAAAAGTCAATGAGAATTTGACGACTGTATGTGAATGCCTAAGTCTATCTTAAGCTATGGTCCTTGCCATTTTCTCTATAATCCTATGACAAATATACCAGAGGCCATGTTCAAAATGCTCACTAAAAGTGAATGGACTCCAGAGTGCAGTGTCCCTCCAATGATAATCTTAGACACAGTGATCTACAAAGAACATGACAGCTTTGCTCTTGCAGCTATGGTGGATAAATTTGAACAACGTCAATGGTTCTAGCATCAGACAATGCAAATTCTAGCTCTTTAGCTGTCTTTGCTGTTTTATTTCCTCACGGTTGGTCTCAGCCAATGTTTAACTTAAAGTTATTTCTTATTATACTACTTTTCCATGAAGTTCTATCTATATGTTTATCAGGAGTCATGCATATGTCCCTCCTTTAATTCATAACTGCTGCTTACCAAACTTCAGTAACTCACTTTATGTTTTCTGTTTCTGTGTTGTTTGTGCTCGCATATAAGTTAATAAATATGGGCTACATTGTTGCATGCATGTATTGTATATGTGTATAGGATAAACAAGCAAATTATATAATACACACAGGTATATGTACAAATATATTTATATGTTTATACATATATACACTTGCTTCATAATATGATTCATATAGCATCAATTTTTATGAAAATTTTTCCCTGTACTTTTTAGTTAATTATTCTTTTCTTTGGTTCACACTTATCCTTTCTATTATATAGACTCAGCCTCTCACAATTCACTCAGTGGCAGGTAACTTTGAATGCCTTATATCATTAAAGCTATCTAAATTTCTCTGATTCCTATTCTTTTTAGAGAGAGCTCTTAGTCGTCTCTACAAGGTTCATGACAATATGATTATCGGCATCATGCAGGGGTACTGCCTATCATCTGAATCACCCTTTACAGTCAACTGTACAAATGTTGATTTTCTCTTTGCTTAGAATTAGATTTATTATGACAGCATGTTTCAGGTTAGGAACACAAAATTTCAAAAAAAACATATTTTTAATATTTGTATAAAATGCTTTGGAAATGGGTTTTATATTGTCTCAGTTATTTTTCTATGGCGGTAATGAAACTTATAGACCAAGGTAACTTAGGGAAGAATGGTATATTTGACTTGCAATTCTAGAAGGAGTAGTCCATGATGGCAGGACTGGGGTAGTGGGTAGCAGGTGATTGAGCCAGCAACAGAAAGCCTACATCTCAAACCACCAATGATATGAGAATGAAAGAAATAATTAGGAATGGTTTGAGACTGTTGAAACTTCACACTCCCCTCCCACTGTGACACACTTATATCTCACCTCCTACCTATGAAGCCTCCTGAAACAGAGATATGCCTGGGGACCAAATATTCAAATGTCTGAGATTTATGGGGGACATCTCATTCAAAATACCACATTCCATTCCTTGGTCACCATCATCTTGAGACTGTATTATGTTACAAAATTCATGTAGTCCACTCCCCATAGCCCCCTTTACTTTCAATCTCAATACTATTTAAAAGTTCAAAGTCTCTTTTTACACATATATTCTATTTTTGAAATTAAAATACAATTACATTGTTTTGCCCTTCCCTTTCTTCCCTTCGGTCTATCTCATGTACATCTCTTGTGCTTTCTCAAATCTATTGGCTACATTTTTAATTATATATTTATATAAAAGTCCTGCATAGATCAATACAACCTGGTCAATCCATATAATGTTACTTGTATATATATGATTATAGTACTGACTATTTGGAAGTAGATAACCATTTGGGGGGAGACTTCACTGATGAGTCTTCACAATATTTCCTCCATTCCTAGCAATCTTTTCTTAGGTATGAGCTAGCCCCATCCTATGTTAGCAGATCTATTAAAAGTGTTTGTTTAAGTTTGCCTAGGCAAAAACTTTTTTGACACTAAAGGCAATCTCTTGATTTTAATACCTGATAAAATTAAAAATAAAACATTATATACCTGCACATACAATGGCATAGAAAATATATTACCATTTTCAAAAGAGGGTATCAGGGTTTAGTAAGGAACGAGTAAACCAAAGCAAGACCCAAGCGTAGTAGGGTAAACTGCAAATCCTGTAGCTCTGTGCCTGATGTCAAGGGCTTAGATTGCCGTTTCTCTCCAGCTGTGTTGAATGAGACACACTTCTCTCTCAGGGTGGCTTCCCTCTTTGTATGCAGCTCTCTTTGGCAGATATCAATATGACAGCACTACATCACTGGATCACCAACGCAACTCATGATTATTTTTCACAGCTTCACACAAGGGTGTCTTCGTGCCTCTTGTCTTCTCAGGGCATTCACACATGGCCGGCCTGCTGCTGAACATTGCCTGGCCTCCAGAGCTCCCATAACATTGGAGAAATATTCTGTGATAATTTTATTCTTCAATCTTTTATGATTTGAAAGCTAATAGGATATGGACAACACTAGTAAGTTCAGCTACAAGCTTAGGATGGAACTCGTCCCCCGTAGAGTGACATTTACAGGACCTGTGTTTGGTGATACTTTTTAGGAGCATAAAATTCCTTAGGTCTTTAGCTTTCAGAGGATGGAAACTTATCTGGCTGGATCTTACCCAAGGAGTCCTGTATTGGCTGGTTTTGAGTGTCAACTTGATACGAGTTAGAGTTATCAGAGAGGAAAGAGTCTCAGATGAGGAAATGTCTCCATGAGATCCAGCTGTAAGGCATTTTCTCAATTAGTGGTCAGTGGGTGAGGGTCTAACACATGGTGCATGGTGCCATCCCTGGGCTAGTGGTCCTGGGTTCTCTAAGAAAGCAAACTGAGCAAATCAGGGGAACAATCCAGTAAGGAGATTCCCTCTGTAGCTTCTGTATAAGCTCCTACCTCCAAGTTCCAGCCCTGCACGAGTTCCTGGAAGGGTAAGCTAAATAAAGCCTTTCCTCCCCAATTTAACTTATTGGTCATGGTGTTTCATTGCAGCAACAGAAACCCTAACTAAGACAGCAGCCTTTTCTATAATCCAGGACAGATTTGACATCCCCATAATGGTTCTAATCATTTTTACAAGTACAGCCTCTCTTCCAGCATAGACCTTGGCTATAACGTTCAACTAGCTGGTATCCTCTGCCTTTCCAGACTGTATGCTTAGACTTCTTTCTGTCCCTATTTTTTTTTTGTTTTTCATTGAAGATCCACATAATTGCTAATACCCACATGACAGACTCAATATTAGGCTGCCTTGAAATTTCCTCTATCAAAGAAATTAGTCCATTATTTTTTAATTTAGTTTCAAGCAAACTCCTTAGTATATAGATAGAGAGCAACCATATTCTTTTTTTTTTTTTTTACCAAAATATCATAAGCACTGCATCTAGTTGAGTTGCTAATATTATTCCCCCCTGGAACCTCCTCAGCTGGATCTCTCTAGTCCATTGCCCTCAGCATTGCCTTTCAAGCTCCTACTAGAACGCCATTCCTACTAGAATGGTCCATTAAGCCACAGTTACAGAATTCAACTGCCTTTCTTGTACAAGGTCTGGAGTGTTTTTTATTCCTTCAGAACCCTGCATTGTCAGCTTATTCAGAGCAATCGCCCGTTCATTCCCTGGTACCCACTTCTGTCTTAGCTGCTTTCCCATTGATGTGATGGGGACACCAAGGTAATTTAGGGCAGTCAGAGTTTAGATTGGGATTAAGATCCCAGAGGGCTCGAATTCATGATGGTGGAGGGGCAGTAGCTGGTGGCAGTCAGGTAGAGTGCAGCTGAGAGCTCATACCTTAAACAGCAAGATGGAAACAGGGAGACCATTGGATGAGTACATGGTTTTGAAAACTTCAAAGCTTTCCCACAATGGCATACTTCCCCTAGCAACAATGTGCCTTCCAATACCCACCCAGCTGGGGACAGAATATTCAAATGCCTGAGACTCACCAGGATTCTCACTCAAGCCCTCACATGTATTCTCTTATCTCACAGTTTATGGTAACACTGTATACAGCATTACTGCTCTGCAAGCTCCCTGACTTCAGAGTTCTGTCTGGGATTTTAATAATTACTTTCTGTTCCTCTTCTCCATTATGTTGCTTATCACAAATACGTGTACACACACCGCTGGATGGATGTTAAATTCTCTAGACTTTCTCATGCAGTTGAGATGTATCTTATTACAAAGAGATGGCAGTTCCTCTCTGGGAACTGAAACAGACTGCATCACCTTGGAGTTCTTTTCAAGATCTGCCACATTCCATGGTTTAAAAGCCTTTTTGTGATGGGAAAGACCGGTTTGTTCTACCATCGTCAAAACTGGCAGTGATGCACGGCCTTTACTGCTCAGAAATACTCTGTAGTGCTGCTGCTGAGATCGCAGGGTGTGGCTTACACTTCACGGGTACTAGTTTTTGTTGTGCTGTTCAATCACTAAAATCTTGGCAAATTTTTTAATCTCTAAGCAGGAATTGACAGTAGTCTCTCTCCACATGGTTGCTGTACAAGGTATTTGCTGTTATCTGCATAGTTTTACCAAAAAATATATCAAAGCCATATACTCATCTCCTACACGATGAGTTTAGTTAGAAATGGATATATACTCAACTTGCATTTTCAGATAAAAACACAGGAAAATTGTCCTTTACTGGAATCCATTTATAATGTAAAATTCATGAGTTTATGTTTTATAGACAAGAATATAAACCACGGACTATTGATCCTTAACTGCTTTTAAAACAATTTTTTATGATTACAAATTGTGTATTTTTATTGAAAATTTGTAAATATTAGAGAAACTAGTAAAAGCAACAAAGTTGCATTCAATCCCTGTTGAAATTTTGCTCAATTTACTTTATAAATTTCTTTTCACCATTATAATAAAATACTTTTAAATATTATTAAATATAGAACTGATTGCATGAAATTATGTAATGATTAGATCTGCCTTATACTCATCTCACTCAGATGTGCATGTCTTTAAGTATAAATCATTTCTCTTCCTGCAACCTACTTAGCTCAATATTATCTTTATTTTATAAATAAACAAACTTCAGAGAAATTCCCTTGGCCAAGATCTCCAATGCCGTTTGTTATGGAGCTGCTGTTCTCTTAGGGACTGAATGGAGGGACAGACCCTTCTGTACAATCATAAGTAGTTCACGGAGCTAGAAACATAAAGATACCCTGATGGTATAACACAAAAAAATTAAGTTTTTAAAGACTGGCTGGAGACTGTCTACACCGTTATGGGATTTCCCCGTGTTCTTCTATTCCTGCTCATTTTAATGATATGGAAAAATGTGTTTTACTTAATTGGCCATTCCAGAAATTTTATTTCATGGCACAATTGCTAAAACTTCCGAGGGAAAAGTGATTTTGTTCTTACTGTGTTGAGTAGACTTAGCGCTCAGAATTAATGCAATATTTAAAATAATTTGATATTTTCTGTTGTGTAAGGACTAGCAATATATTAGGGCAAAACAAGCTTATCTGGTCTCCTATTTATCAGTATGAAGTCACACATACAAGCTTCCATGTTTCTGGGTTGTTTATTCCAGTTGACTTTCTATTTTATTCTAGCTGGAAGCAAAATGCTCTCCCATCTTTTAAATCTGTTGCTTTGCAACTGATGATTTAAATGCTCTGTGAGTTGCCAAATGTCATCAGAGAATTCTTCATAACAGTTTTAATATCTTTCTAATAATGCTACTGGGAGCCTTTGGTCATTTTGAGTATACAGGAGGTTAGCAGAGTGGCTAATATGATTGTTTTGGAAATCAGCTGTGAATAAAGGGGATATGATGGGGAAGAGAATAATGCAGGAACTGCTGATTGACAGGCAGTTCTTAAGTTATTAGAAAAGTGTTGTCATATGGGGAAGGGAATTTCATAAGCTCAGAGCAGTGTGTTGATGTTTATAAAATTTTTCCTTATTTCTTAGGAAATCTTATGAATCCAGTAAACTCTTCCTTGACTACCATTTTTATACATATTTGATTACTTTATATTGTAATTTACAACTCAAATGTGCACAATTCAACCACAGGAGCTCAGTTAGAATTTAGTGGGTTTATAGCTTTGTTTGGCCCTCGGCACAAGTAATAAGATCCCAGCTTTAAGTACCACTGGGGTTTATAGAATGAAGGCATCTGCATTATTATATTAAAATGTTCCTCTGTGTAATAAATATAACTGACAGCAGTGCATGACTTTCTTTATGAAAAATATGTTGATAGCAATGCAGTTTTAAATACTGAAGAAACTACCGATTAAATTTTTATGTTCGTAGTTACCAACTAAACACTGAGCAGATGCCCATATTAACACTTTATTATTGGGTATCCCTAATAAACCTTTTAGTTACAATTTTTTTAAAAAAACATGAAAACAGTGTATTAACCTTCCATTTTCTTTAATAATTCTTTGTGTTTATTATTCTAATATGCTCTTTGGCATAGTACACATGTTTCCCTAATTGCAGATGTCAGTAAGTTGCTATAAAACTGTCCCAGAGCCTCTGAATTCTCTGAGCAGTTTCATGGAGAAAGAGTTGTGCACTGGCATTGGATGTCAATCTGTGCACTGGCATTGGGCTGGTCCTGGATGCTCAGCTGTGCACAGGAGTTGGATGCTGATCTGTGCACTGGAATTGGATGCTCAACTGTGCAAAGGAGTTTGCTCAGCTGTGCACTGGAGTTGGATGCTCAGCCTGGCACTGGAGTTGTATGCTCAGCTGTGTACCAGCATTGGATGCTCAGCTGTACACTGAAATACTATAGTCCTGCTCACTCAAGCCTTCTAAAATCAGTCTTATGCACAGTCCTTCATGTAAAATGGCTTAAGATGATAAAACTTGCCCAGAAATCTAACTACTTAGAAATCTGAGTCAAAAGGATCAAGATCTATCCCAGTGTGGTATTCTAAATGTAATTGCCCCCCCCCCACCACCTCATAGGGAGTGGCACTATTAGGAGGCATGGCTTGTTGGAGTGGTATGACGTTGTTGGTGAAAATGTGTCACTGTGGGGCAGGCTTTGAGATTTCCTCTACTTAGGATAACATCCAATGTCTCAGTCAGTTTCCTGCTGCCTGCAAGACGTAAGACTCTCAGCTACTACTCCAGCATCATGTCTGTCTGAATACTGCCAAGATCCCCGTCATGATGATAATGGACTGAACCTCTAAAACTATAAGCGATTTGCCCCAAAGAAATGTTTTCTTTTTAAAAGTTGCCATGGTTTTGATGTCTCTTCACAGCAATAGGACTAAGACACCAGGTAATGTAGCGAGACCATGTCTTAGAATAAAAATGACAAAAAGGAGCAAGATAGTCAATTAATCATTGAGTGCTTGCCTAGAAGTCTTTGGACAAAACTAGTATGGTGAAATAAAAAAAGTAATGATGTTGATTTCTTTGCTCTGCTCATGTTTAGGTAGTCATGTTGATAACACTCTATGTGTACAGTTTTTGATGCTACTGGGAGTCCTAATCTCGAGCAAGCTCCGTGTTCCTCTGGCTCTTACAGTACTTTACTCCCTCTTCCACAATGATCCCTGAGCTTAACGTGTTTCGTAGATATGCCCACTGGAGACTGGAATCCACAGCTGTCTTTTCCTGTAACAGTCTTCCCCTGCTACACAGAGAAGTCTCCTTGATGAGGAGTGGGGACCACACTTCTCTGTGAGCATAAGGACAAATATTTAACAAACAGTTACGAATTATGCTGTTTTAAGAAAGTGGTGGTTATAGGTTATCGTGTGACAGGGAAAGCTCAAGAAGCCTCAGCCCTACACACAGAACTGCATGCAAGCAAGGAATCCTGGGAGTGGAAGAAATAGTCTTCTCTAAAAAATAGCACATCAATTGTTTATCCAATGGTCAGCTCTGGAGACATACATACAAGTAACACTATACTGACTGTAATGGCGATATTTAGGAATACATCTCTCTGCATATACATGTACATATATATCATGCATAAACACTTGTAAAGACAACTAATGAAGAAAAAGACCATGATTTTAAAAGAGAGCAGGGAGAGATATATGAGAGAGTTTGAAAAACAAAAAGAAAATGTGGAAATGATGTAATTATAATCTCATATATTAAAAGAAATAATTTTAAAAATTGTTGTATAATTTGTACAGTTTTAGCTTTATGTTATATAGGATGACAGTTATTTTTATATATAATTTTGTTCCTACATGCAAATTCATGCATTTTGGCAGGCAGAAAAACAATTATCATCTACTAAATAATAATTACATAATAAATGTTTGATCTTTAATACTCGAGTGCAATTTCTCAAATGACCACAGAGACATTCAAGTAGGTTTCCCTACATATTATTTTACCATAGACTATATTATACATTAGGGAGAAGGACATTTATCGTCATCCATGGCTATACATAAACTGAAATGATGCAAAATCCATTTCTTCTTTTTTGGTTTTGAAGTAGACAGTTTTAAAAACAGGGCTGTTTTCATCTTTGTCTCTCTGTGACTGGGAATTGCAGCATGCTCCTTAGGGCTATTACAGTTTGCATTTCTGACGTTGATGCGCTGATTGTGGAGGATGATAATCATGTGTCAAACACTGCCTGGGATGAGAAATGTATGAATTTATATACTCACAATTAGCATGTGTTTCCTATCTTGAACTTGTGTTTTTATCTTTTAAGCCTTTTACTCTTTTAAAGGGAAATGGCATTCATTCAGATAATGAAGACAGAATGAATCTCTTTGTGACTCTTTAAGATATATTGGGAGAGTTAACACTTATTTGAGCATTTGTCAAAATTCCCCCCTTTGTTCTCATTGCCCCGATCCTTTGTGTCTTTAGGAGAAGATTAGTGAAATTATGGGTGTGCTGAGTTGCAATTAACTGCTCAAGCTGAGTTGAGTAAATGATTTTGAGAAATTCATCTTTATGATGAATAATTAAGTATTCAATACTTGGGTATTAGTAAAGAGGATGACATACAGGATCTAGCACAAAACATGGAAAAACCACAGAAACTTTATTTATCATCTATGGTGTTACAAATTATATACATTGTTATCCCGCGGTGGCTTCTGAAGACTAAGGCGTCGACTTTGGAAGTTCACTTTGTACTAAAATAGAAATAAATTTTATAATATTCAGAAAGTCTGTAATTGCCATATTTGAATTCACAATAAGTCACTACCCACGGCTATCACATTCAGTTTTGATTTAGTAAGGGTTTTCCATTGTAATAGTGTATATATGTGCTCATGAGTGTGTAGCTGAGTATGCATTCATGTGTATATGTGAAAAAACACGTACATATATGCCTGCAGATCCCTGGATTGTGGAACACTTCCCTAGCATGCAGAGGAAACCAAAGCTCAATCCGTAGCACTGCAAGTGAAAATCAAACAAACAAAAACTTTACAAGTGAGGAATTTTCCTAATGTTCAGTAACATTATAAATATATAATTGAAGCAGACTAAAAAATCTTTGCTTGGGTTTCATTTAATTGTTCATAAAGATAACTTTCTGAACCTTTGTGTATATATGTACTTTGTATGTATGTAAATATATATATGTGTGTGTACAAATACATACATTTATCTGTGTCTATTTGTATATATGCTTCACTTTGATTAGCTGTAATCACAAATGGAAAAAATTGAATGCCAGAATTATACCACTCTGTGATTGAAAATATTGCCCCTATTTTAATATCTCATTGCCCACTAGCCTTAGCAGCCAGAAGACTTCCACAGCCCTGCATGTATTTGGTTAGTTAGCATCTACCCACCCCTTCACGTGGCCTTTTTGCTAAACTCACTGAAATCTGCCTGTGATCTTACTTCCTGTTATGCAATGCACACTTTGCTGTTTTCCTGATACTTTGCTTCAGACATGTAATATTTCCTGGCATTATGGTTTGCTGTGTGTATCAAACAACCCTCCCATGGAATAAGTGAATAAGGCAAAGAATGTTTCAAGAAACAATGCCGTTTTTCATTAAATAATCTCAGAGTGTAGGAACTACTGGGCTCACAATATCCACTTTAGGATGAGATAATGGAAAGCTGACTCTAAAACAATTTGCTCAAACTCATCAGTCTAAGGAATGGCTCCAGCTTTATGATCAAATCAAAAGCTTCTATGCTGTACTCTAAAAACCTCCCTGACTTCCCTGTCATTAAGATAAGGCACTGACATTATGTTCAGTATTTCTACAATTACTTATGAGATAAATGACCACAGCAGACATCTCCTAAAGCATTCCTTTGTGATACATAATTTTATGTATCCATTGGCTAGGCAATGGGACTCTGGTCAGACACTAATTTAGAAGTTGTAGTAACTGAGCTTACATATAAATGTAATGTATGTTTGCAGCTATTTTTTTTAAAATGTTATTATTTTGCTCTGGGAAAATGCTTTTGTACACTGTGATGATTTGCCATTCATATTAGTTTAATAAAATGCTGATTGGGCAGTAGCCAGGCAGGAAGTACGGGTGGGGCACCTAGAGTAAGAGAATTCTGGAAAAAGAAAGGTAGAGACACATTCACCAGCCAGATACAGAGGAAGCAAGGTGAGAATGCCTTACTGAGCAAAGATACAAAGTCATGTGGCTAAACAGACTAGAATTATGGGTTAATTTAACTTATAAGAGCTAGTTAGTAATAAGTCTGAGCTAATAGACCAAACAGTTAAAATTAATATAAGCCTCTGTATGTTTCTTTGGGACTGAATGGCTACAGGACTCAACAGGATAGAAACTTTGTCTACATTATTGTTGTTGGTGCTCATTATGGGAGTATGAGTGTGTGTGTTGTGATGTATGTGTATGTATATGTGTATGTATGCAGACATGTGAATAAAGTCCATGTGGAAATAAATCAAAGGGAGACTTTTAGAAGAAGATTCTCACATTCTACCAAGTTGAAGCAATCTTTTTTGTTTCTGATTCGCTTTATATTCCAGATTATATGGCCTGTAATCATGTTTAAATACTGAACCATCCCACAGGCTGTACTCATGTGGTTTTCAGAAAAAAAGAAAAGATTATTTCTGTAACACAGGTAAGCTTTGCTCATCCTGTAGATAAACTCCAAAAGTAAAAGGACTTCTTGATTAGCAAGCAGTTCATTCAGCATGAGTTGCCACAAAACTGTTGGTTACTTTGCAGAGTTCAGACTCCACACTGTGTAAAATATTGGGGTCAAGGAGCACACAGACAATGAAATGAAGAACAGCAAAGGACTCAGCTTATTCAAGAAGCAAGAATAGAGTCTTGGTTCTTAGCTATATAGAGTGCGTAAGATACAAATATGTAATGCTTGGCTTTTTCTTACTATACAAGAAGCAGCTTTAGCCGGGCTGTGGTGGCGCACGCCTTTAATCCCAGCACTCGGGAGGCAGAGGCAGGCGGATCTCTGTGAGTTCGAGGCCAGCCTGGTCTACAAGAGCTAGTTCCAGGACAGGCTCCAAAAAAGCTGCAGAGAAACCCTGTCTCGAAAAACCAAAAAAAAAAAAAAGAAAAAAGAAAAAAAAAAAGAAGCAGCTTTATATTTGTTACTAATTGAATCTCTTGCTAGAAGATAAATACGAAGAACATGACGTCTAGTCAGGGAAGTAATTATTGGAGTATGAAGGCAGTATTCTGCCCTAACTCTACAAACACCCTCTTGTTTTCAAGTACATGCTCTGGCCTGACAGCACCACTGCAGCACAACAGGCTCAAGTCAGAAAACGGCAAGTTTTAGGCAAATTTGGCCTCCATCTTGAAAATGTGTCCAATCTCTACTATATGGCAAGACTGTCTCAGATTTAAAAAGCAAGTTGTAAATGTAGTTAATTGATAGAGTGTTTGTCTATCAGAAAGTCGTGGGTTTTATCCTTAGTACCAGAAGAACTCTGTGTGATGGCACAGTCCACAGTCTCTGCAGGTGTGAGGCAGAGGTAGGAAGATCAGATGTTCAAGGTCATTCTCAAATACACAGTAACTTCCATGCTAGCCAGTACGCCATAACACAATGTCTCAACAGACAAAAAGACTGTATTAACTTCAAAGTATACTTCTCTTCCTTAAAGATTTTTGATTGGTTATAGCCAATTTCTCCAAACTTCTTTCACCCATCCATTCTCTGATCTCGACCCCTCAGTCCCTCCTGGGACCACCTCATGCCCTGCCTCCTCTTGGCATTTCACTGCAAAGACATCAGTGAAAATGGTCATTTCTTACTTAAACTTCATTACATTTTTTGACGCTTGTTCTCAATGTATATCCTGGGGTATAAGAACTTAGGAGTTTCTGCATAGGAACTCTGCCCACAACACCTAATTTGCAGTTAATGATAATAAGATGCATAGCTGTTTAGGACCTTGTCCAAAACTTGGGTTCTTGTTAAAACATAAGTTATTATTCTTTTCTCCAGACCTAATGAATGAAAATGAATGCCCATAATCCTTTCCTTTCTCTCTATTCTGTGTCTTTGCTTCCTGAACCACTTAAGGGTCATGAACATATAAGGAAACTAGTTTATGAACTGCAAAACACCAGGGAAATAATTATATGTTACAAAGAAAATGATGCCAGAACTCTACTAAATATATCATAATTATCCATCAAATGAAAAAATATTCCACGTGGATGACTAATTTCACATTCAGAAGGGACTCCAAGTTCTGCTTTTTCTCTTACTAATTATAGATTTGACACTTTTTTCATCATTTTTCAGAAGTGGGCGATCAGCATGGTTTAATAAATTACCACTAGCCTTTCTCATTTTATTTCAACAAAATGTTGTACCCCAGCCTGGCCATTTAAAGCTACATGGAAGTGAGGCAGCCCCCTGAGAAACATAATAGGTGGCAACTTGCTAAAAAGTCAAGAGGACACAGTTTAGTTCCTGTTCAAAGTCGGGTTGCTTAGTCTCCAGTCCAGCCTTTATCTTTGTTTTGATTTAATTTCCTGTGAAAGGCGTTTAACTCCTCTCTGCTTTCTCTTCTCCATGGACCAAATAGGAATACTGATGACTCAACTCATGTGTTGTCATACGAATGAACATCAGCTTACGAGGCCTCTGCTACTTACTTGGTGCTAGCAAGTTTTCCAAGCATGGGATTAGCAGGTTTCTCAAAACCAATCATCAGTTTTAAGAACATATTTGAAAAATAATTTTAAAAGTTTATTTCAAAAATTAAACTCCATTTAATAGAAACTTTTCCATTTTATTGGCATGTGTGTGTCATAATTGAATTGTTTTAAGAAACATCTCAGACCCTCATTCAATTATAATTGGAAAAGGCACTGCTCATCAAATTGTGTTAATAAGTGCAGAATCAATGCACTTTAGGTTTTAAAACAACTAAAATCTTATTGTGTTATCAAACAGTTTTCATGTAGAATGAACACTGAAGTTGCTAATGCTGTTTGTGGGATACATTTACAGAGAAAGCCTATTTTAGATTAATTTCTTTAGTTTAACTAACCTAAAAATGTTGGGGAATCTCCCTTGGACCTACCCTCTTCAAATCCTGCCCCCCCCAACGAAGCCCTTCAAACTGCAGTCCCACCCCACGATAATATTCAAGGTCTGTCCCCAAGACTTCCCCTTGTGGTTTACCCTATTTTTTTCTCCTCTTCCCTTGGAACCACGTGGGAGTGCTTTGCTCAGATTAAAACCTAGACTTTAATTAGATCTGACTGACTTATTGTATAGGTAGACTTAACCACTACCAGGATGCGGGGGGATATTCTTATCAAAAACAACATAAAGAATCTTAAAATAATTAAACATTACTGTGCCTTTAGAACCCAGAACATTTGATATACCAAATTCTGCCAAGAAAGAGGGGAGGAAGAACTAACAGCCAGTGGGATACAAAATGGCACAGGGATGGTGGATGGCAATTGCTTGTTAATTAGCTAGATAGTTGGTTAGTTAGCTAGTTCGTTTGTTTTATATCAGATTTGGAGAGATGGAGATAGAAGTATCTCTAGGGATCTCTGAGAGGCCTGCCTAGAATCCATAATTGTTGAGCCAGGGTAATGGGAGAATTCGTCACAAAGGAGGTAGAAGCATTCCAAAGAATGACAACTGGGAATATCTTATGGTATCTAACATTCATATACTTGAAGACACAAGCATACATCTGTACACACTTGAACATGTACACAGGCACATCGACACACATAATATATCTATATGTATATCTACACACACATATATATATGCATTGTATGTCAAGCAAATGTAATTAAAATATATATCCATATAAAATCTTCCCACAAGTAATCATTCCTAACAATGAAACTTTCTTTGGTGATAACCAAGACATTGTTTAGTAAGTGACTCGGAACACAAACCAAGGTAAAATCAAAGAATGAATCATTATTCTTCAGTGATTAAAAACTTCACCTTCCAATCATGAAAAGACGTTTGATGATTCACCACATAGTAAGAAGCTAACTGGTGAAGGCTCTATACTGTAGGATCCTACTATATGACATCTACAGGGAGAAAAATTGCAGGAAACAAAACTGTCAGTGGCTTCTCTACAATAGAGGGAAGAAAAGAGAGGTGGAACAGAGGAGGTTGTGAAGGTAGGAGAATACTCTCTGTGTCACTAATGTGGTGGGTATATATACATATAAATATTATATATATAATTAAACTCCATTATGTATATATAACTTCCTATCCCCTCATACATCACACAACACCAGGAATGAACTCAGCATCAAATGTGTATTTGAGTGATATCAAGGTGTCAATGGGATTTTATCTATTTAGCAATGCACCACTCTGGTAAGAATACATAGAAATGGAAATCTGAGAGTCTCTTTTGATTCTCTGATACTATTTTATGACTCTATAGCACTTTTATGATATAGGAGAGAATGACAAGGTCTGTTGCTGGTATTAATGTTAACTGATCATTAATCTAGCCCAAGTTGCTGCGCACCTTTATTTTTGGAGGGGCTTAAGCAACATTGAAAAAATGATATGCAAAACAAAACTTTGAAGGGCCTATGTGTCACAAGACACAATGGCTGGGATAAAATCTTTTCTTGCCTCTGGATGCTGGTGTACTTGACTGTGATATATGGAGCATTCTTTAAGGAAGTATAATGCCAGAGGCTAAGGTGATGGTGACGTAATATGGACAGCCAGGCTCAGAATTCACTTTGTGGCAAGTCAGCTAGTCTACAGCAGACTACTTTAATAGGACCTTCCCTTTAGATTTGATTTATAACACTTTTATTTATTCTCATATAAACAAGATAGGGTGGGATTATTGATTTCTTGAAGTAATAGTGTCCTGTAAAATAATATTCCCATTGACTATACTTGCATTGTCAATAATTGAGTTATTTTTTAAACTAGGATTATGCTTAAGTAATGTACATGTTGGATAGTTGATCACACTGCAAGGCAACATTATAAAAACTAACAAACTATAATATGTTGACTCATTCATTACTCAAGACGCTGGGAATAATAAAAGCAATTTTTTATTCAGAGTTTAATGTATGCAGACTGTGCTGCCAGTGCTTTATGTGAAGTGCCTCATTTAATCCTCATGACATGAGGAAATAAGTGCTCTTACTAATCGAATCATACTCTTGACAAATTAATAGTTAGAAATCTAAATATTGTGGTAGTATCTGACTTCTGGCTCAGGCTGCTCAGATAATTCACCAAGGCAGAGGCACAAGGATATGGTGATATTTCATTTCAGACAAAGCTCGTTAAAGTTTGATCATTTGTATATTTTCATAGCTTATTATACAATTAGCTATTATCCGTTTTTATTGTTGTTTTCAAACCAAAGACCTTGCACATACCAGACAAGTAAACTACATATTTAGTCTTCTTTTATATTTTGCCTTATCAATTATTATTATTATCTCTCTCTCTCTCTCTCTCTCTCTCTCTCCTCTCTCTCTTTCTGTGTGTGTGTGTGTGTGTGTGTGTGTGTGTGTGTGTGTGTGTGTGTGTGTGTGTGTCTAGGCAAGTACATGGAATGTGAGAGCAGTTCTCAAAACAACTTAGGGGGTAGGTTCTCTTCTTCCATGAGATCCAGGGATCTCCAGCCATCAGGTTTGTGGAGGAAACCCCTTTACCTGCCTATCATTTGATGGCCCTTGTTTTAACTTTGAAAGCAAGCAGGTGGTTTGAGTTTCAAAAATGAATCACTAGCCTCTTAACCATGGGACATTGTTTGGGATAATAAGATACTAGCAATTGAAAGTGTCTATAAACCAGCAACAGCTGATTATGTGGCACTATGATTGGATGGTTTCACTAGAGATCTGTGCCTTCAGGACTCTGTTCTATGAGGGACAATTATCCTTGCTAATCTGAAGCTTAAAAGACACTGTGAAGGAGGTGATTGTAGAAGGAGTGGTGGGCTGTGTCCCGCCACCCGGCTAGCTTTACATGGAAACTGTATATTTTTAAACATTAGTTCCAGCCTCTTATTGGGTAATTCTCACATCTTGATTAACCCATTTCTATTAATGTGTAGGCACCACGAGGTGGTGGCTTATCGTGAAGATTCAGCATGTCTGACCTGGCGCCTGGTTCCATGGCATCTGACCCACAGAAGAGTCATGATGATTGCCTCACTTCCCTCTTCCTCCCAGCATTCTGTTCTGTCTACTCCACCCACCTAAGGGCTGGCCTATCAAATGGCCAAAGCAGTTTCTTTATTATCCAATGAAAGTAACACATAGACAGATGACCCACCTACATCAGGTGATACTATGTCACATTCCATGAGAGGTAGATATGGTCCTGACAAAGTAGAGCATGTGACAATTTCCCATGTTATTACATGGTCAAGCCTTGCTTTACATGACATGCATACCCAGAGAAGAAGTGTTGGCCTTGTAGGTTCCTCTAACTCCTGTTTATATTCATGAAAATAAATACTCACTAATCTCTAAATACAACTTTTTCTTTGTATATTCTGTTACCTTTTTCAGTCTCCAATGTTTCAGTGAATGACGTTTGTGGTGGCCTCTTCTACTCACACATAAACAGGGTTCTTGAGGACTCACTGACTACAGAACCATGACTGATGTGCTCTATACAATATCACATCTTATAAACGTGACTGTCGCTGAAACATTATAAAACTGTTGAGCAGTTAGCGCTTAAATGTCTTATACTGAATCAAAGATGTCTGTTTCATTGAAGACAAAAAAAATAGAGACATCTTTTGATGCCCAGGTTTTACATGGCATTCATGTTAATGCTTCCTTCTAGATTATTAAGGGGAAGAGTTCATTTGAATGAGCATGGATATCTTTCTGTATAATTTCACAATAAATTAAGGGCATGTTAGTTTGTAATTTACATAAA
Organism: Arvicola amphibius; assembly: GCF_903992535.2. Classification (NCBI taxonomy): domain Eukaryota; kingdom Metazoa; phylum Chordata; class Mammalia; order Rodentia; family Cricetidae; genus Arvicola; species Arvicola amphibius. The sequence goes on from NC_052051.1 coordinate 158,277,053, forward strand.
TATTCCCTAAAAAAGTCAGTACATTATAAAAATACCATAGAATAGTAGTAACTGTATTTGGGTGCCTAGTCTGGCCTGTGGGATATTTTCAAGCTTGGCAGGCTTTATTTATTTATTTATTTATTTATGCAGCCAAGATTGAGTCACATGGAATCTATCTATGCCATGGATCCACCCCAAAGAGACTAGCCACTATCCTTTGGAAACACTCAGATATATTTAAAAATCAATAAAGTATTACTACTATAAAGCCAAATCTTTGATTAAGTGAACTGTAAAGGATTTATTATGTAGGAAAATTGAACCACACGGTTTTAAGTTTCCTTCCAGATTCAAAGGCAAATATAGAAGTAGTCTACATTTAATGAAGAATAAATTAATGATTAAGGAAGAAAAATATAAGGAGTGGAATCATTTCAGTGTCCTGTTTCAGGGTGACATTTAACTGAGGGTTTGTAGGGTGCAGTCACTGTATGAGAGGTGTTCGCCATCACATGCCCTTGCTGTGGAATAGCGTCATCACCATGGTTACCAGACCTAATTTTCTTCTCCACAGTATCAGAGAACACGTCTTATGTTTGGGATCTTCTACCTCGGTCTCGTCTTCTTCGGGAAGCTAGATTTGGAGGGAAAGTACTGCGGAAGCTGAGACGTGTTGGCCCCGATAGATAGGACTTTGAGGAAGGCGTCCATGTCCTCTCCGTTTATTTTTGCACACACACAAAACGAGATGATGTTAGGATAGATTTCCAAGTATTTTTGAGCATTAGTTTGTAAGGATAGTGCTTGACGTGGGACGATTTCTTGGCAGCCTAGAGTCTCCTTGTCAGTTCTGTATTTCTCTCTGACTTCCTTGATGATTTTTGCCATGGGAGCAAAAGGCAGAATAGACGCCCTTGCCACAGCAAGTTCAGTTTCTCTCTGACGCCCACTCTCCAGGCCTGCCCGTATATCTGTTTTGATGTGAGCCGTATCCTGAACACAAGATTTCCAGCTACAGCCTTCAGAACATATGCTTCTCCTATCCAGTCCCTTTGCTTCCCTTTGTGATTTTCCCCATTAAAAATCCCTTGTGCCTGCTGCTGTTTGGTGGTGATATGTTTCCTGTGTTACTATTTAGTAACAATATGTTTAGGTTCATCTGGACAAAAATACTTTCTGCGAATTTTTATATTCACATAATTTTATAAGTTCTAAATGGCACTCATATTGTTTCTGACATCACTTGTGATTTTCTTTCTACAAACGTCAACATCTGTCTTTTTCCAAATAGATTTTTAGCATCTGTGTTAACACCACCATTCCTTAAACTCCAACATTATTTTACTTAAACATGTTGGTTATTAAATGGAAAAAACCCCGAAAATCTCATCCGTAAATTTAAAAACAAGAACAGTGTCCAAATTAATCATTAGAGTTGAGATTTGGAGCAAGGAATCTTGTTCTTTCTACCTAGTGTCTCACAAATTGAGAATCATGGAGGGATGTTAGATTTGAAGCTATGGAACCCCATGTCTGGACTAAGGGGACTTCACACTGTATGAGAAAAGAATCATTTCTCCAGGACTAATGAGATCAGATGGTGAGGTGAGACAGCTACATAAGGAGGCAAAAGCACTTCCACCACAACCCTCTGTGCTGGAGTTGGGTTTGAGGGCAATGAATGCAGTATTATGCTTTAAGTCCTGTTAGTGCTGCTCAGCATCCCCCTGCAGAGAGAGTCCTGGTATTGGGCTGAGATCCAGCCCTTTTTATCTCATTGTTGTTCAGTGTTAAGATCAGCCTTTTGTTAATTTCTAGGAACCTTTTCAAGAAGTCAACTCTGTTGTTTTTCTGTCAACTTAGGCTGCACATGAATGTACTGATGTTTTGTTTTGTTTTGTTGCTTTTGGAGACCAAGTTTCTCTGCCTGGGCTGTCCTGGAACTGTTAGGGTCCAAGAGAAGCCCTCAAGGAAGGACCAACAGTCACATATGCAATAACAAGAGCACTTTATTAACTTTAGTGTTGGGATGGCACTTGGCAACCTCCAAAGAAGGGCACAAGCTCCTTTTAAATGAAGTTAGGGGAATTTCCAGAGAGGAGGGGTTAATCTGGGACTAATTGGTGGAGGAAAGAATAGTTTGGGGGGCTGATTGGTGGGAGTCCTAGGGGTTAGGGATCTTGTAGACCAGGCTGGCCTCAAACTCAGAAAAATACTCCTGTCTCTGCCTCCCAAGCACCACCCCTCCTGGCCCTATTATTTTAGTTATTGTTTGAGGCCCCAATTGTCCAGGTTGAAGTCTGGCAGAGCTTCTGGGCCCCTGAGTCTGGCTCTGCTACAGCCTCAATATGTAGGTTTAAATTAAGTCTCAATTGTTCTAATTATCAGTAAGACTTGGGGGTAAAAAAGCTGGGGTGAAAACCTCCTAGATCAAAGAGGTTGAATAGCAGCTAGATTATTTTCACTCTCTCTTTGCTGGTATCTCCAAAAGAGCATACTTCTGCTCTATCAAAACAAAAGAACCCAAGACCCTTCCCATTACTTTCCGTGTTTCTGTCTATTGGTCTTGCAGGTTCCCTCTGACTCTCTTTGATTACTTTCTGTCAGTTAGTTGCTAACTCAGCCTTCTGATCCAAGGTTGATTTTATTTGATTAACGCAAATGCAAAGTTGGGGGGTGTGATTGGATATTCCACAACACAACTCTCTCTCTATTTTACAGAGCATGAGGATTAGGTTCTGAAGAACGCAGCTTCTGTCACATGCATTATGTTAGCCATATTGAAAATGCAGAAGTTTGCTTTTACTTCTTTTGCTTATAAAACTCAGTCTTATAAGGTTAAGTTTAATTGTTATAGGTGGAATGCACATGGATATGTGTTTAGAAAACTGTTAAGAAAATTAGATGACAATTAGAAAATTACTGGAAATAAATTGCTGGTATAATTTGAACTTGTAAAAATTAGTCTCTAGGGTGCTAAAAGCAAACTTAATATGTCCTAAAATGCATTTATATATTTTGCTTAATTTTCACTTCAATAGTGCTTCTTTTAAGACTTTAAAAAACATATTTAAGCTCCCTGAAATGTCCTCAGTTTTATCCTCAAGGACATGGACATAAAATTCTGGGAAACGAAGAGATCATACACAGACAACTCTTTTGTTCGTGTGCCTAAAAAACCCACAGTAGTCCTCTAATAAAATTCTGGTATTAGCTCTGACCATTTCCCAACACAGGTACATTAAAAACCACAGCTCATAGCTGGAAGCTAAACTACCTTTGAGAACATCATGCAGAGCAGAGTCCTTTCTCTTCATCTACTCTTTCTGTGTAGTCAGGACAAAGGAAAAGAGAAAAGGCGGGCAGAAAGGCTAACAACCAACAGGGACGTTCAGAATAACAGTTTAGAGGGAAATTCACTATCAGTTTGAATAGTCTTTCCCTGATTAGAATGGATTTAAAAATTACTAAGTGAGTATTTATATTATGTTTTAAATGATCCTGGTTAAAGGTAAAGTCCTAGACTTGGCTGAGAAATCAGGCCAAATGAGTGAGTGAGTTTGGTGTCTTGAGTCTGTGGCTTAGCCTGTGGTGACTATACCACAGAAGTCCTATTTGGGTGTAAAAAGTTCCTGCTTAATTAAGCCAGAAAGGCCGGACATGCAAGACCTCACTGAGCCAGAAAAATAAGACCTTAATTTTCCTCATGTGAGCCAACCACCACCTTTCCATGCTTGTAAATAATTTTAATTATTTAAAAGTCATCTTCTTTCTTTCCTCATGGTTCCCAGGTGAGAATTAAGTTTCTCAGATGTCTGACTCTTGTTTCAGGTCCAGTCTTTATTTTTATGCAAAATGATCACTTGTGTGGGTCCTATTGCAGTCAGGATCGTACCTTACTATTCTGTGGTAATAAATTTAGCTATGTACAGTTATGTTCTTTTCTCAGAAAAAAAATCACATTCTTATAAGTTGAATTAGCTTATCAAATGATCTGAGCATAAATTTATAAGCAAAATGTACTTAGCTATAATAAAACTTCCCCGAAGTAGTGATCTTAAAAGCCACATTCTCAAACGACTATGAAATAAAACTACATATTTGCAATACCAGTAACAACTAAAACTTTGAAATATTTTTTAATTTAAAGTAAAGAAAATCTGATTAAGAAACTTAGAAATCTCTGAAATGAGTTGTATTACATAATACCACTGAAATACTATTTCAACTATTTTATTATTTAGGATATAAAAGGATAAATGAGAATAAAGTTTCTTTAAAAGAGAAGGAACATGATACAAATTATAACTCCAAATAAGAAAATCATATTATGACTAATCAAAAAGTTGGCTATTTGAAAATAAATCAAGAAAGATATTAGACAACATGAGAAATACACATTCAGCAGATAGGGACGTGTAGTCATGTAGAAGGAGAAAGAGCAACCGGAGAGAAGGAACTCCACTTTGCTGAGTTGGAGCTAAGTTGCCAGGCCATAGGAGTCTGTGACCTCTACCAGTCAGCAACAATCTTCCCATATTCTGTCAGTAGATGTTAAAAATACAAATTGCTGGTGGTGAGCTACATGCACTAAACAGTGAGAAACAGCAGTAACTATATACAGAGAACCAGAGATGAAACCTGAGATTCTAGGTAATAAATGTAAAGAAAGAGGCCAAGCTATATACCAGGACTGAGCAGAGGAAACTTAAAAAACCTATGGGCAGCAGGATGAACTTACTGAATAAATGGAAGTTTATGGAAGCTTTGGGGTAAACAATTGATCACTCTTTGAGATTGTTATTCTAATGTCTTCCACCTGATTGTTTACATAGAATATTGATTTGCTGTTTTGGAAACCATTGCTAGAGCCCTTTGGACAATGTGAGGACTACAGTGAATAACTGGCAGGATGTTTGCTGTGTCATAGGTGAAATTAAGGTGTTTCTGAGGGATGTAAAATAAAGAGGATTTTAAAATACATAAGGAATTAAAAATAGAACTTGGTGAAGAACCTGACACAGAATTTTTTAAGTCAAGAACTATGAAAATTCAAAGGGTTCGTGCTGATCATTATTTTTAGTGCCTGGTTGTTTTAGTTAGACTAGTTTCATGATTTTGTCTATCAGCTATCATCTATTTATCTACCTATCTAATCTATTTATCATCTAGATATCTATCTATCCATCTATCTATCATCTATCTATTGTCTATTTATCCTCTGTCTTACACATTTATTTATCTAATCTATTTATGAGTTACCTTATGAAAAACCTTTTCTTACATTTGTACTGTGTATTCTCAATATTCCCAAGAAGAATATGCTTCAAATACAATAGTTTTATACTTTTACTGCAGCAAATATTTGTTGCAAACCAAAATATAGAAACAAAACCTTTAATTACAGGAGACTAAAGGAAAGAAGGCCTTTTGTGACATCCCTATTTCTCAGGCAGACTGCAGATGCTCATAGTGGCCATGGTCTTATAGTGTATACAACTTGGTCTCAACATATCTTCTGTAAGTCTGTTGTTGAGTCTACAACATGGCTTTTTAATACTACCCTCTGAGCCTACTGATCAAATGTTCAATTAATGACAATACTCATATTTGTGGGTACCATGTCAAAGAGGTTATAGATTTAGGTGTGTCCACTCTGTAATAAATATTTCTAATTTGATATGTTTACTGGAATATGTCAGAGAAATTTGAGATAGAAACTTCCATACCCCCGTTTATTGGAATTCTAAATTGGATTTTATCTAGTAATACAAACTGAGGTATACTTAGATGTTCCAAAGCTAGGGTTCTACCATTTTCATCCTTTGCCTTCCAGATGCCCCATTGAAGACATTACTTCTCCTTTAAAATTCCGAGGACTTCCAGTAGTCCCATCCAATTTTCATAGGTCCATTTATGGTCTTAAGAGTAGTCTTGGTTTCTCAGTCCTCCTCCACCGTCAGCCACATTCAGAGAGTCCGGTTTGGTCTCCTGTTCCATCAGTCCCATTCCAACTGGACTTGGTGGTCTCCCGTTAGATCTGTCCCACCGTCTCAATCGGTAAACGCACTCTTCACGGTCCTGACTTCATTGTTAATGATCTCCCTCCTTTTGCTCCTCATTGGGACCTTGGGAGCTCAGTCCGGTGCTCCTATGTGGGGTTCTGTCATTTTCTCCATCCAATGCCAGGTGAAGGTTCTCCCTCAGGATGGTGTTTTCTATTTCCCTCCATTTGCATGCAAAGAGAAACCAAGGACAATGGCAATGAACGTGAACTCTACAGCATGGACGGGCTCACTGTGAGCCTTGTCAGTTTGGTTGCTCACCTTCCTGGACATAGGGGGAGCTGGGAGGACCTTGGACTTAACATAGTGAAGGGAACCCTGATTGCTCTTTGTCTTGGAGAGGGGTGGAGAGGGGGTATGGGTGGAAGGGAGGGGAGGGAAGGGGGAGGAGGAGGGAAGGAGATGGAAATCTTTTTTTTTTTTTTTTTTTTTGGTTTTTCGAGACAGGGTTTCTCTGTGGCTTTGGAGCCTGTCCTGGAACTAGCTCTTGTAGATGGAAATCTTTAATAAAAAAAAAATGAGGAAAAAAAAAAAAGAGTAGTCTTTATACTAACCTGTGGCACTGGAAGTGCCCCAAAGTAAAGACTTTTGTTCACATATGGAAACCTGTTAACTTGATTTAAATTATGAAAAATGGCAAATTACAAGGCTGGAGAGACGGCTGAGTGCTAAAATTCCACAATGCTCTTACCGAGTATCCAACTTGGCTCCCAGCATCCAGGCTAGTACTTCACAATGACCTGTAACTCCAACTCCAGGGAGTCCAACAGCCTGTTTTGAAATTCACAGGGGATACAACAATGTAAAATGTAAAGTGGATTGACTCAGGTCTGGCTTGCGAAATGATTGTAACAATCCAGACCTGATCAGATACAAGTTTTAACCACAAGAGACAAAACTGTCTCTCACCCCCATGACACTGTAACCAAACGTTCTGCCAACTGGATACTTTGTTCTACCTGTAGGTGTGTTTAATTAGAAAAGTTCCTTTGTAGCTTGTGAAAGTGCTTAAGCTTCTCACAATAGAGATATAGATCAAAAAGGTAGTCACTATCTGTGGGAGAGATGGGAGACAGAAGGGGAAAGAGGCAAAGAACAAACTGATAACTATTGTAACCATTTTTAGAAGTGCAGGAAGTAAAAACTGATTGTAAAAC